>NC_056726.1:665788478-665833478 GCF_019279795.1 Protopterus annectens | reverse complement strand
GTCACATGTGGTACTAGTCACTGATGGTGACTTGTGTCTGCTGGGCCCATGTCCCTCATGGGACCACTCAGGACCACATGCCCATGGGCTGCCACATTGTGGTGTGGACAGCACCCTCACTTCTGTAGTGCTGGAGGTACTGAACTACAGGAGCGTGGGTGTGCACAGCCACCTGGATTCTCAGTGGATATTGTTGCTGACCTATGGCTACGTATTTGATGCTGTACTCCCACCACATGTTCTAGCACAGACAATGTGTGGTCAAGGACTGATAATGTCTCACCCCACTGTCTGCCCATTACATCAAGCAGTGCATGGTATCACCAATGTGGTAGAGTGAGTCACAGATGTCAGACAGTGATGCATCCATGATCCTGAGCATCCATCTGGTGTTGTGTTTGGAATGTGCCTATGCCTCCATGATGGACCGAAACATGTGTCAAGTGATCCATGATGTGACATCTGTGACAGTTGGTGGACGAGCATCAGTCCTCCTTCAAGCACCCCTGTCAATCTGCCTGTGTGGGACCTCACAAGCTACTGGCTATGGCTAGTGTCTACACTCAGTGATGTCATTTATGCCATACTCTCCAGTTCAATGCCACCACACTCTGACTGTCTGATATCTGTGGCCACAAGGGACTGGTTATGTGTGGGCATACTGAATGTATGCAAAGACAATGGGGAAGGAAGTGGAATGTCAACTCATGGGACAGATTCAGCCCCCAACAACCCCACCTGTGCCTCATTATGGCCACCATCATCATCAGAGTCTGATGAGACACTGACAGCAGGTTGTGAGGGCGACACACTCCAACCCCCATGGTCACCTGTGAAGAGGAAGACAAAAGAAGCACATTACTACCTGCACTATTATGTATGGTGATACACACACACACACACACACACACACACACACACACACACACACACACACACACACACACACACACACACACACACACACACACACACACACACACAAGTGAGGAGATACAACTGCATTACACATACCACATCTTATTTCTGATCCCATGCACAACACACAAGCACACTACAACATACACAGACAAGACAGGCCATTTATAATATGCAATGCAGCTATGTCCAGTTAATGTTGCCAGTACTATGCACCTGTGAGATAAGTGATATGTCAGTGTATGTGATAAACCAACACCTAAAACACAGTGCAAGTGCACCTGTCTTGAGCATAATATTGCCCCCCTGTATAGCAGACTGCATAGACCTTCACAAAAATAAGTGAAAATATGTTACTGCTCCTGGAAATGCACTACTTTGAATGCTGATTCAATGCACTTTAGTTAATCCCTCCAAAACTGAACATACAAGTATTGTACTCTGGCTAAGCATATCAGTTGTGTCTACAGCAAAATGGCAGCCCTTAACATTCTTATGGTATATGTGAACCATAAAAAAACAGTATCACACTCACTGGGTATAGGACATTGGACTCCAGCCACACCTGACATACCTAAGGAAATGTGAGGGAGAGGTATTGTCAGCAATATCAAATGTGGCATTGTTACAGGATGATATGTGTGTATATCAACATGTACACTAGGTACTGTGATACTGCCTACATTGCTGACATTCTGAGTATGTGTGCACAAGATACATTAAAAACAACCCTCCCCCAATGCAGATTGACCTGACATCAATGTACAGGTATTCAGACTGCAACAATGACTAATACAGTATTACAGTGATGACCACAGGAGGCTTACCTGGATGCTCCTCTGCTGTGTATGCTGTGGTACCCACCTCCATGGTGTATGGTGTGATGGATGTTTGGGAGTCAGTGGCTGGCCCCATATTCACCAGGATATCTTTTGTGGCTGGGAATGGTTGTTCTCCTGCAGATCCTACACCGGCTCTTTGCTGTGCAGCATTTACCGTATCTGTTGCCCGGTGTCAGACCTGCTCATAGTTTTTGTCCTTTAGACATACATGGTTGATTGCTGTGATGAGGTCAGCCCACAGTGCTGCACATTGTTCATGATTCTGGTGACTTCTGGACAGCAGAATGTTGTGATGCATCTGAAATCATCCAAGATAAGATTATTTTCAGCAGCTGAAAACGGCAGTTGCCTCCATCTGTACATCCTGTCTGAAAGACAAGAAGAGGGGAACACATCACAGTACCACATACATTGCTATTCACTATGTACAGACCCTGCACATCCAAATTGGCCTACACTATCCACTGCTACCTTCCACTTCAGACTCCACTCTCTAACAACACAGCATGTATGTGGCTGTCAGCAACATATAGCAATACCGGTTATATCCCTGTGTGCATGACAGAGTGTGCTGTATGTCTCCAATCCCATCAGTGCCATCTACTGTGGTATTTCCCCTATGGGCAATGGCTCAGTATCATGTCATACATCCACTGTCAGACATATAGATGTATGTTATTACAAGTATATGGGGACAGTCCAGCAACATCCATGTGCCACAATGACAGACAGCAATGTAAATGTGCTGTACGGTATCTTCCCTGCAGGTGTCCTGTATATTCAGTACACAGATGTTTGCAGAATGTGTACATGTGCCTGATATATGTCATCCTTTTGTCAGAAACATGTGGATGTCTGGCAAATGGTTGGACAATAGTTGTTGGTTGTTCTCAGAATGTAGAGAAGCTGACTGTCACATGCCATAACCCTCAGAAAACAGTTGTGCTACAGTAATATCTGTTGATGTATTCGCACCCTTACTTTGTATGATCAATACATACACTCTGTCACTGAGGTTGGGCCTGTGTCCCCCCACTAATAATGGCTATGACTTGAATTCCTACTGTAGCGGGTTGCCAGGTATGCTAGCCATAGCTGTCAAGTGATAAGATACAAATAGCGACAAAACAGTGACCTAGCCAGAGTACATCAGGGATGGTCAGGGACACCTGCTCAGTGTCTGAACTATTCCTGGGTGACAGTCACAGACTGAGAGGAGCTGAATGACAGTACATCATGTGATATGATAGCTGTGTTCATGCTTACTTACTGTCACTATGTCTAATACATAATCATCATCATTTCATGCAACCCACCTGCCTTCTCCCACTACACCTCCCAACACTAAGACCCTCCCCAGCTATACCATTATCTGTTCTAGTTTGTACCAAACAGACTTAATTCTACAAAATAAATTCACCCTGCTGTCCACAAAACATAACCCTTCCAGCCGCCATCTCCATATATATTATAACACCACCAAGAAACAGCCCCTCCCTGGCAATGCTCTCTATAACCTAGTCCTCTGTGGAGATATACATCTTAACCCAGGCCCCTCTCCCTCTTCAGATAATTCTAACCCAGGCCCCTCTCCCCCTTCTCATAATTCTCTCCACACTTCCAAAACTTTAAATATCACCACTATTAATCTTCAAAGCATCAGAAACAAAATTCCCCAACTACATGCATGGTTAAGTCAACATTAACCAGACTTTACTGCCATCACAGAAACACGGCTAAAACCATAAATCAAAGATTCAGAATTTTTACCTTCAAACTACTCCTGCCTTAGAACAGACATACTCCAGAAAAAAGGTGGAGGTGTCGCCTTACTATTCCCAAGCACCTACACTGTTATTCCATATACCAAACCCATTCCCTCTTTTCCCATTGTTGTCCTACTAGTTACCTTCCTTAAACTCAATAATTGCAAAAGCCTTTGTATCATAGTCATATACATACCCCCTGGCAGCAATGCTCCAGTTCTTGAAGACATTTTAGCCTGGACTAGCAATAATATAAAACATGAAACTATCATTCTAGGTATCATTAAAATCAACTGGCTAGATATCACCAATAAAAACTCCTCTATAAACATCCACCTCCATAGTTACTCCCAGCTAATCTCCGACATCACCAGACCTGGCAATAATGGAAACAATGTCTCCACCTTGGATTGGATCCTGGTTTTTGATCCTGATAAAATTTCTTCCTCAGGAACTCTCCCTCCAAGCATTAGTGACCACGCTCCAGCATTCATAACCCGTAAACCCACCTCTACACCTAACAATCACCAATCAAGATATGCCAGAGATCTATCCCACTTCTCCCAAAACACTCTCAATGATATACTGAAAAAAATAAACTGGAGCCCACTGAAATTCCTCCCTCTTAAAGCTGTGGATTTATTTAACTCCACATTCCTCAGGACTCTAAATAGTCTTGCTCCTCTCAGATTAAAAAGAGTTAAAGTTAAACATGCTTCCTGGCTAGCTAAGAACACAAAGCAAGTCATGTCATCCAGAGACAAAGCCTGGAAAACCTGGCAAAAAAACAAAACCCCCACCAATTTCATGAAATATAAACAACTTTGGAATGAGGCTAAAAGCTTAGTTGTTAAAAACAAAAAAGAATACATGCAAACCTTCTAAGGCCAGCATAAACAAAATCCACAAAAATTCTGGGGAGCAATTAACACCCTCCTCCACCCAGGAACAAATAGTACCCCATGCCCAAACCGAGAAAAAAACTTCCTCTGTACTAACCTCACTCTTCAACACATACTTTATAGATACCATCACCAAACTTACAACTACCTTCCCTCTCACCAATACAGACCCATTAGGAACACCACCAAATCTTAACCTTTCAAATCCCCTAACGACATTCTCACTATCACCCATTCCCACATCCACCATTCAGAATCTTCTTTATAAACGAAAACCCTGTACAAACACCCCTGACAACTTATTTGCAGAATATTTAAAAATGGTAGCCCCCTCCATTGCTTATCCAGTCAGCATTCTCCTAAACAGGTCCATTCAAGAATCATGTGTACCATATATCTGGAAGAAAGCTTTTGTCATCCCTCTTCACAAAGGAGGCAATAACTCTGACATCTCTAATTTCTGCCCCATTGCCATTATTTCCCCCATCTCTAAATATTAAAGAAATGCATCCACTCCCACCTCTCAAGGCATCTAGTAAAACACAAATTGCTTTCCCCCACTCAACACGGTATCAGACCTGGACACAGCACAAACACAGCCCTCATATCCTTCTTAGACACAGTAAACAGAGTTTGTGATGCTGGCTCCTTAGTCTCTTCCCTCTTTCTGGATTTATCTACAGCATTTGACACCATCTCCCACTCTTTACTAATTACTAAACACTCCAGCCTTAACCTATCTCCCTCCACCATACAGTGGTTTACCAACTATCTCAGCAACAGGCAGCAATCCACTAAATGGCAGCAGTCCTCCTCCTCATTCATTAATACTAAAGCAGGAGTTCCTCAAGGCTCAATTCTGGGTCCTCTCCTTTTCAGTATATTTGCCAATAACTTTCATAATACTCTTACACACAGTGCAGTCATCCAATATGCAGTTGACTCTACCATCATCTGCTCCTCAAAGTCTGTCACAGAACTGCAACATCTTACCCAAGAAGGATTTACCTCCACAGAGCACTGGATGTCGCAGAATCACTTAGCCCTTAACCCCAATAAAACAAAACTATTACTATTTACCCCTACAAAATCTAGCCCTACTAACAAAACTCAATTCACTGTAAGTGCCCAAATAACACTGTCATTGAAGTTGTCCCTAGCACCATGATGGCAAGTTAACTTTTGACCTTCACATCCACAATAACATCAAAAAAACACATCAAAGACTGGATGCCTTATATAGGCACAACTAGTTACTCAGTCTTCCTGCAAAAAAAACCTTGGCCTCATCCTTCCTATTTCCTACCCTTCTATATGGAGCCCCTATCCTCACCAACCTCCAATACTCCTTAAAAAAGAAGTTGGACATTTGTTACAACAAAGTGGCTAAATTTGCCACCAGTGCAAAATATTCCAACCACCACTGCTTATCTCTCCATAAACTAAACTGGCTTGAATCCTCTCACCACCTTTATTTACATACAACTAACTTCATCCCATAAGATAATCTTTCAACCTGAAACCTGCCCTTCCATCACATCCATACTGACCACTTACCACCCAAATCACCATCTCAGGTCTGAAACAAAATGTTATTATCCATTCAGAAACCTAAACTCTTAGCTGGCCAAATGCTGTACTCCCATTCTGTCTCCAAGTTATGGAATAATCTCCCTCCCCCACTCAGATCAATCAATAATCCTACTTTATTCAAAAAATCCTTCAAACTACATTTTTCTTCTCACCGGCTATGCCCCTGTACCCCACCTAACAACCCCAACACCTGAATTCCTTCTCTTACTATAATCACAGTTTAACTGTTGAAAATCTCTAAGGATTTTTCTGTTTGTACTCTACCATAATTTCCCAGCACATAACTTCCTTCCCAAACTTTACACTGTTTAACTATCACAAATAGTAGGATTTTTTTTGTTATAATTAATGCAATTACTATGTCCTTTTTTACTCAAATTCTTTTTTAATAATGTAGTTATTGCAAAGACAATGTCCTATTTTTTCTTCTCAAGTTATCTTTTACTCATTTTATGTATCAAGATTGTTTCTTTTACTTATGTATGTATTACTGTCGAATTGTAATTATATAATTCTGTGGAGCTTTTCTCCCTGGGCCTCCACTGAAAATGGGCTCTTCTTGGCCCAGTGGACTTTCCCGGTCAACAAATGCAATAAATAAATAAATAAATAAATAATCCAGTAGCATTCGTACAGGAGCCGACGATTGTAGGATGGAGTGAGAGGGCCTGAGCTGTGATTTAGTCACAGCAGGCACAGTTGAGAGGCATGTCTGTAGTTGTTGGACAGTAGACTATCATCAACATGTCATTCCCAGAGATGTACTACAGGCCCACTGTTGTAATCCCTATTCCCCATAACTACATCCTCCCAACTGTGTCCCATTATATGGGGACTTGTATTACATACCTGGTAGAGTAATGTAATCCATTTGTGCACAAATCCTCAACAAAAATGCTTCTGAAATTGCAATCTGTCTTGGTAAAGCAAGTTACAGACCTGTTTTCCATAGGCAGCTGCTTGCCTGTTGTAGGCAATGCTCAATAACAGGTGATGGCCTGTGCACCAGTCTGTGGCTCAGACTTGCTAATTAGATCCAGAACAACTTGTTAGCACTTTCAATAACCACTGACATGTCACAACAGTCCAATATTTAAAGCCTTCATGTAGGCCTTGGCCCCTTTCTTAGTTTGTGAGATGGACATTAGTGAGGTGTGCAGACTACAGTATTGCAAAAGGTAGGTACAAATACTGTCCACTGTTGAGATTTATGAGGTATGTCCGCAGTTTTGCATGCTATGTTTGGCCATTGTCAAATGACTTTGCGATTTTCTGCCAGTTCAGTGTTAAACATTGTGGGTTGAGATCAGTGAGGGGGAAGAGACATGTGAGTGTCAGACGTCATACCCATCAGAATATGCTTGCTGCTGCAGTAGCTGTTGGTCTATCAGCTCTGAATGTTTGTAGGGGCAGACTGTGACACATGTCCCTGTCGATAGACCTTTGCCCCTACCCCTTTATGTATGGGTGTTGTGTGGATCCCGTGTTCTAGGGGGTTGTGAGGTATGGTAGGTCTGTAGCAGGTAGCTTAACATGCAGCTGCATATGTTGCAGTCTGCAGCTGCTGCTTTTTATCTAGGACTCATGGTGGGGAGTGTGAACACTTTGGAGGACAGCAAGCTGTATGTGTCACTAAGGGAGCAGTGTCAACTCTGTTATTACAGCAGAGCCAGGCTGAGGGTACCCATAAAAGTCCAGTCAAGGCATGTAGTTAAGGTACATCTGTTATGTAACAGTGCCAATCAGAGAGTAGTGGGCGAGAGTCATAGGTTATATGAATATGTGTAGTGTATCCCTACCTACAGACCTTTGATTTGCTAACATGGGTAGCAGTTAATTCAGTAGCAGCAACCTGTTTTGGTGAAAATTGCATGGCTCAGTCATTATTTGCTGCATTCACAAGAATGTACTGTAACTGAAGTGCAACACACTGGATTCAAACCCAGGACTGTGGGTTGCAAAATGTACTGCATGCAAGGTATGTAACAGATTGAGCTATTGAGTCACTGCATACAGTCTGTGACACCAAAATTGCATTAGCATGTGTTTTTTGATGGGTATGATGTGTGACACTGAAATGTCTGTCATGATCTTCTTACCTCAATCTTTAATGACTTGCCAGTAGTTTAGTAAACACGTATATTTTTGTGAAAACCATGCCAAAGCTAGAGGGCACAACTGTGGACATTCTCAACAGTCTGTACAGTTGAAAGCTATACTTGCTATCCCATGCCTCACATACATCCATTATTATTTATATGGCTGTGTACTGGTGCAGTGTCTGCATCACAGTCCCATGTACACTGCCAATTTCCCCATTATATGTACTTGCAGTATGTCAGTGGCAATCAGGATATGTTGATGGAAACTATTGTTTTAATTCAGAGTTGAGTGGCCTAGTGGGCTAATGCACTCTACTGTAGTTGACAAGGCCTGGGTTCGAGATGTGACAAGGATGATTACTTTCAGATGTACCTAACACTGTCAGAAACACATAGGACGATTAAAGCAGGTTTGTGTGGTGCACCACTCCACTTAAACACCACTATAATTATGATAAAAGGGGTAATAAGAAAGTGGTGAAATCGGGGCAAGCAGGGGAAAAAACATATTGAAAGGCAGGCATGGATGTGCAGGATGGGTGTAGGAAAGGACCATAGCTCTTCATTTCTTGTACAACAGGTAGGATGCACAGGACGGGTGTAGGAAAGGACCATAACTCTCTATTCCTTGTTCAGCAAGAGCAATGTAGGTTGTACAGAATTTGTAATTTGGAGCCTCATACCTCAGAGAGAGCAGTGAGGGTAACATAGCTGTGGTGATTCATTCATGTAATAATTGTGTCCAGTGGATGTGGGTGCAAAATGGAGAGCTATGTATGGGGGAACATTTTTTGTGGGATAGGCACCCGTTTTTTTAAAGAGAGAATGGACTGTTGCAGAAGAGATATAGGTACGTGTGGGGAAGTAAGTTGGGTAGTAGAAGTTGCATTTGCAGAAGGACAAGACAGACAAGACAACATACAGTGGTGGTGTGTGACACATGAGGGGGTAAACAACTTGGATGGGGATGGTGTTGTGAAATCAGAGATCCATGTGCCTCCAGGTGGCAGTAATGTGACTGAGATCCCCACCCACTGGCAATCAACACTGCTCCTTCTCTGCCTCGAACGTGGCTGTGCTGGATACTGGGTGCTGGGGCACCTACCCACTCAGATTGGCCTGTCTGCCCTCAATCTGGTGCAGGCAGTTCTCATAACCATGCTGTACTATCCTGTGCACCATCACCAGTAGCTGATCCTGGGTGACAACCCCCCTTCCACCTCAGCTCCTGGGGGGATGGGCCCCATCCCCTGAGGCAGTTCAACCAGTAGGTGGTGCAGGGCCAGCAGTGGGGACACCACCGGCTTGGGTCCCAGACATGCTGGGACCTGGTGCCATGGAAGGCTGAGGTAGGGTAAGTGTTGAGGTATTTCAATGTGTATAGACTACTAATGAACATAACATTTTAGTTAGTTATAACAGCATGCCAGAACATTGCAAATAATCCAGTAACATAACATTGCATAGTATATGGAAAACAACAATAAGTGAGATAACAGTCAGTATGCTAATAACATGCCAGTAACAGTTATGGCATAAGGCCAACAACATGGGTAATTCAACATGTTATATTAGTAAGCAACCATTGTATTACATAACAATAATAAAACACAAGGCCCAACATAACATTTAGAGAACAACATTTGCTAACAGTAAACCATAACAGATGTATAACAATAATAAATTATGATGAAGATAAGGGGTGGGGGGAGAAATACAATCCATTAGTACCGCATGCAACAGTACTGTTAATTACTCTACAGGTTTGCCGTTCCTTTATGTATAATAGTGCCCTATAGCTGCTGTAGGACATACATGCCTCTCAAACTATCCACATGGGACAGTATGGGCCAAGCTGCAACACCTACAGGTACACAACTACAGAGGACTATTACATTTCAGGTGGACTTATATGACTAGCAAGGTGTACTGTGGACTGATGTAGTGTGACTGTGCTATTGACATAATTATGTTGATGATAAATATGTGACAGAGGGATTAGGTGACAGTGATTACAGTCCATAACAGTATGACACTTGAGAGACGTATTGTGTACAGTACAGAGAGTAAACAACTATCATGTCATCCTTGGTAGGCATGGGGTTTGACTGTCATCAAACATACACAGACACACCAGGCACACAGCCATACTAAGATTACACATTTTATTCATTGTAATATCTTTTATTAGTATTGTACGTGCTGCCTTTATTTTCTGATGCCTTATCACATTTGTGAGTAATGCCATTAACAGTCTGTTACTTCTGAACACACAAATTATTAACCCATAATAAGGGCTACTGCACCCATTAACATCCAATTCCTGTAGGAAGAAAATCTGTTGACAATACATTACTGATTCAGTAATATTTATTAGTACTTATTACTGGATTTGAACCCCGGTCTGTGTGTGACAAAATGCACATCAGACACAACATTTAACAAGCTGAGCTACTGAGCCATTGCTCACTGTTGACTGCCTGATATTTGCCTAGAGCTCACCTGAAAATATGTCCTTGTAATAGTAGTACAGTTTTATATAAGACTGCAGTGACAGTTGAACATACATGCATGAGATTCATGCATGACAGAGATACTAAATAAACTGTACATTAATACATAGAATGCAGGTGTACACAATAAACTCTTAGTGGATGGAAATATCTGTGATGTGTACAAACCATATTGGAGTATTGGCTTGGCTACCTGACTCATATATAGTTGCAGATAGTATATTTGCAGTCTACAGCTATTACAGTTTCATACTTGCGTGCAGCACTGTACCTCAGAGCAGGAATGCATACAGCTGAAATGCAATGGTTAACACAAGACAATTCTGATATACACAATCTACATTGGGTGTTCCTGGTAATGCTTCAGATGTTACTGCAGCAAATTTCATAATGCATATATCCTGTAGTACAACTCTATATCTACAGTTTAGCATAACACTCTTTATTAGAAAACCTTAAGTCAGTTAGTGGTATTCTTTGTGTTGTTGTTTCAGAGCACTTGTCATACTTGATTATATGAACAGCAGCCCTGCTTACACACATATTGCACAACACAGCTTTATTAGGGGTACCTTCATGCAGTTATTGTCATATTTCCGAGTCTTTATTAAACAACATTTGGGATAATACTGGTGTTGCAATACAGCTGTAATTCCACAATTATTGCAGTAGAATCTTTATTTCATTAACATTATCAGGTTTAATGCTTTAATCTTTATTGCACTATAGTTTGCACTAGACCGTTATTGCAGTACAGCTCTACCTCCACATCCATTGCAATTCACAAATCTGTACAGTATGCACCTACTGGTAGTGGCTGCATTACTATATCCTGTGTATTTACAGATTGCAAATTAATTTGTACTCAACACACTCATGGCATAACCTGGCCAGGTGTCTTGCATTGGCCTCTGGGTTGTGAGCTCTCTCCTCTGCACCTGTAGGGAAAGAAGCACACCATTATGTGAATCCGTCTATTACACATTCAGATTAGATATTGGTAAAACAATGCTAACAGTACTTACAAAACTTGTGGGGCATTCCTGTCCTGAGCATCCTGGAGCCAGGTGTCCAGAAGTTCCCTCTTCCACTGCTTCAGGTCATCAAAATGGTGAAGGACCTGCTCACCTGCATGGTGGATACCTGTTGCACTGGTGAGATCACATGCCAGCTGGTCCCAGGTCTCCAACTTATACTCCAATCCCTGCTACTGGCTCTGCAGCAGCCAGATATCATGGTATTTCACTAGGAGTCCAACCATGACACTGGACTCCAGAATGCCCCACTGCTGTGCCTGAAAGTGTGCACCCTCTCCGACACCTGCCATATTTCCTGCATGATTCAAATTCCAATAGGTTATGCTATATTCCTGCCTATTACCCTTAAATAAGCCTGTTTCCCCACCTTTGCACATCATTGGGTCATTTTTAAAAATGCAGAAATCTTTGCTTGGCACTTCACAAACTGGTTATATCAGAACTGCTTTAACTGCCAATGTTTAGCAGTGCGCACACCAGCTTAGCTGAGCTGAGGAGTGCTTAGACTAGCAAATGCTGAGCAGTGCTTCACATTGCTTAGCAATGTGCAAACCAGCTAAGCAGTGCTACAACATTCCTTGTTTAAGCAGTGCTTGGCAAAGCTTAGCTGTGCTTAGCAGAGCTTAGCTGAGTGCAGGAAAGCAGGATTTAAAAATAATTGACATAATTTGTATTTGCAAAATAAATGCTTAACAATTTGTCTGTGTATTCAAACCCTGCACCTACTGCACATAACCATTTGGCTATGTGGATATGTAGAGTTCTGTTATTCTTTTAAATGTACATCTCTACTACGTTTAAGTACCGCTAAGCACTGAGACGCCCTGCGCAAACACGCTTAGCTATGCTTAAACTTGACTTTTGCATTCATAATTAAATGTATCCACTATCTATGTTTAGATGTCTGGCACATGTCAATTGCTGTACACCTTGCCACGATGAGCAAACATAAAAAAAAAAAAAATGAATACATATTCATATATCGATATACTTCACTTTCACATTGCAGGGGGTGCAGTACTCATCTCCAGACACAGTAACACACTTCCTACACTGATTCAATAACCATGTTACACGGTTCTCCCTCAGTCATTTAATGTATGTCTTTATTAACAATATGGATTTATATTTCTATTTTTATTGTATGTCTTATATTAAATGTCTGTCTGTCAGTAAAGCACATTTATTAATATGCGCGGCATGCTACTGATGGGATACAGCATATACAGCCACTGTACCTTCCGTGTAGGCTTTACACTATGCCTACATGGATTTTATTAAATCTGAGGGAAGAGGTTTTCAGAAGGTGAGAGGAAATACATTTTAAGTACAATTACATTTAGATTCTGAAACTGAGTAGGGCAGAAGCTTTGTTTTAAACTATTACATTAAAGTTTTTAATATTATTACCCATGTAGTAATGCACACAATGTTGCCATTTTGTTTTATTGAATAAAGAAATATGAGAGGCTTGTGTTCTGAAACAGTGAGGAATTTGAACAAGGAGCTATATTTACATGAATATTATATTATTGTAGTATTTTTGAATTGCTTATACTGTATGTAATATGCACTTCATTTTTATAAGGAAATTTGCATTTCTGAATTTAGAAGTTGCATTTCAAATGCGATTATGATTTTGCACATTTTAACAAAAGCTAATTGTCAGCAGCAATATTTTAGATCACTATGGATTTTTTCCATGTCTGATGAAATAATATGGTGTATTCAGTAATATTCACAATTCTACGGCGCAGTGCTAAATATCCAATATCTTGTTAGACAACATGGCCCTTGGCTGCTCACCTATGCAGTATGATCAGCATAGTGTTGTATTTTGGAAAAAGGGCAAAAGTGTACCACATAGCTGGAACACTGGAAATTACCATAACAGTTGATGTTCGAATGATCACTGCTGCAGTAGCCTTAGCTATATGGTTTATACCCTGACAAGGATATAACAACCACACAGCTTTCAAACCTTCAGGGCACCTTCCATGTGCTCAAATTGTTAGGCAGGTTGAGTTGAGTTAACTAAAAGACAAGTATGGGTGCAAAGCCCTTCAGAGCTTTCCTACCAACACAGAGAGGGAGGCTGAGCCTTAAAAGCACAAAGCCCAGAACAACAAAACATTAAATGTCCACACCATGGCATAAAAGACACAGCAAAAAACAAGGGGGTGGAGGAAGGGGGTGGCTACTGCAAAAGTGACCATTGTAACATCTACTGTTATGTAAGAACAACTTATACAACTGTACTATGTTCATCACATTTTTCACTGCTGCAGTAGCCTTAGTTATATAGGTAGATTACCATAGCTAATTAGATTTCCAAGGTGGAATGAGAAGAGTCCAAGAGCCCCTGGAGAATAGTCCTAGCAAAGTTTTATCTGAACCTAGAGAAGGAATCAAGCTTATAGTGCTTTGTAAACATATGTCCAGAAGACCAAGTAGCAGTTTATAGAATATTCCTAGATTTCAACCCTTTTTCAGAAAGCCATGGATAAAGCCAAGGACCTGGAAGAGTGGGCCTTGACCCTCACTAGAATAGTTTTATTATAGTGAGTATAACAAAGGGCAATAGACTTAGACAACCACTCAGAAATAGTCTGTTTTGACACAGGTTGTCCCTTTTTCTTAGCTTCACAAGAAATGAACAATTGATCCAAAGATCTGAAACATTTAGTTCTATCAAGATCGTACCTGAGTTGTCTGTCAACAACAGGTTCGGGAAGGAAAATGGAGACATGGATAGTTTGACTTCAAGAAAACTTGGATACCACTTTTGGCATAAAAGAAGGATTAGTTCTCAATAAAACCCTGTCTCTATGGAAAATTAGATAGGGTTGACTCACCTTAACAGCTTGCAACACAGATACCCTTCTTGCAGTGGTCAGAGCAATCAGAAAAACTGTTTTTCATGTTAAAAACGTCAAGTCAGACAGACTAGCTCATTCAAATGAGACAAGCTTAAGCTTCTCTAATGTAAAATTAAGATCCCAAGGACAGGCCACAAGTTTTCTTGGAGGACTGTTATGCAAAACCCCTTTCAAGAACATTTTGGCATGCAATTGCATTGAAAGAGGAGGATTCATGGGTAGACATGTTGAAATAGTTGATAAATGAAAATTGACAGAAGAATAAGAAAGGCCATAGGATAGTAACTCACACAAATATTGTAAAACTAGAGAACAACTAGACCTGAATGGGTGCTAGTTATGTTGTAGCCGCAACTAGAAAAACGTTTCCATTTGCTAATATACGATTTTCTGGTAACAAGCTTTCTTGCCTCCATTAGTACTCACTGTGCATCCTCAGAAAACAGGTGCTTAAAAGGAATTAAGATCCTGTCATGCAGGTAGTCAATTGAAGACGACTGATGTTGGGGTGTATCAAACACTCCTGTTCTTGTGTGAGCAGCTGCGGTCTGTGAGGAAGCTTGTGGTAATTGCACCTGAGACAAAGTTTCTCTCTGACAGAATATAGGATGCCTGTAGGGTGAAAATTTGCTGTGAAGTTGTATCCCAAACTAAAATGGCTAGTCTGCAAATGGGGTTTCCCCTTACTTGTTGATGTACCACATGTCTATGGTATTGTCTGTAACCACTTGATGAGGTCCTGGGGACCAAAGATGGTTCAGAGAGTTCAGTGCATTGATCAAAGAAAGAACCTCCTTGATATTTATGGCATTGCTTCTGGAGTAAGTGTACATTACCCCCTGTACATTTATCCCTCCTGAAAATTCTCCCCAAGCAAAGTCCAAAGCATTTCTGGTGAATGGGTGCTTGGGAGCAGGAAAGGAAAAGGGGAGACCTGGATTTAAGGATATCTGTTGTCTCCATCAAAAGATTTTTTTTCTGATAAACCCCAGCATTGGGATTTGAAAGGATAAAGGAAGATGAGCAAGTTGTCTAAATATGGAAAAATGCGGATACCATGTAGCCTGAAATAAGCTATTACTGGAGCTAGACACATTGTGAACACTCTTGGTTTGGTAGATAGTCCAAAGTGTAAGGCAGAAAACTGATAATGTGATCCAGACAGATAAAACCTTAATAAATGTCTGAAGTTTGGATGAATAAGGATGTGACGATAAGCATTTCTTTTAAGTCTAGTTTTACAAGGAGACTTGACAGAGGAAGAAGAGGTTAACAGGTTGTGAAGTGACATTCTGAATCTGGGCACTAGGCATTCACACTAGGAGCATTCTTGCATAAAAACCCTTCCCACCTGGGAAGGAGGAATTGGTTGTATTATTGCTTGGGACAGCATGTGATGAAGAACAGGTGGAAACAAAACAGTCTGATCTGGAGGATGATAAATGAAGCCCTGGAAAGGAAGAATTTCCTCCCACTGCCACCTATAATCTTGATAAATGATTTTCGGAACCATTTCTCTGAAATAATCTGTTGCTAAATAGAAAATGGAGACTCAGAATGCCTAGAAGAAAAAATGGGCCAGGATGGGGGTGGGGGGTTGTCACAATGTCTCTTGAACATTCATTCAGACTTGTTAGACTGTCCTTCATTTTGGGAGATTCCAAACTTCTTTTTGGAGCCCCCAATGACATGTATTCTCAATCATGTTTACCTGAATTTTGTTGACACTGTTTATTCAGTTTTTTTGTATGTTTTTTTTTTGTTTTTGCCATGAACTGGATGAAGGGTTAGAAAACCCTTACACAATTTGTAATTGGAGGGCTGGAAAATCATAGCGATTCCCTTGGATCAGCTTGACCCTTTCATTGCACATTTTAATCACCACTGCAGCAGAGGGGCCAAACACTAAATCTCTATCCAAGGGAGAATTTAAAATCTCATTTTAAGATCATCTGAATGGTTCTGAGAATGCAGCCATGCAACCCTCCTTACAACAGTACCAGTGGCCATAGCCCTGGAAGAATTATCAACAGAGTCAAACGCACACTGCAAACAATGAGTAGTGTGACCTGTGCAATAGAAGAAACTAACTTATTTAAAGCAGAGTTTTCCCACAATATGAAATTGTAGATAAAACATTCCTCATATGTTCACAGTTTGCCAGGACAAACTTTAACATATGAGCCTGACAATTCAAAGTTCTGAAAATCAGAATTGCAGAAGTATACACTTTTTCCCGCACCTATCAATAATTTTGCCATCCTTATCAGAAAGAGTGGAATTGGAATTAAGTAAGTGCTTAACAGCAGTAGGAGCAACTAAAGCTATAGCTGCTGAGACAGGTTTGAGAATAGTGTATAACAATTTAAAAGACTGAGGAACTTTATACATCCTAGCTGCATTTTTAGGGACAGCTGCCTGACTATCCGAAATATTGCAGGCAGTAACACACACATTTTCTAAAGCAGAGAGAAAAGGGGGAAATGGTTTGGGTTCTGGAAAATCCTTCAGTAACAACTCGTAGTATTTTCTGAAGGACTGAGAAAAACTCAGTATTCTCCCACTCAAAACGCTGGCAAATTCTCCCAATTGTCTCAGAGAAAGTGAACCCCCCCACACACACACACACACGGTAAATCAGACACTGAGCTCTCCTCTGATTCTGAATCAGAAATATGAGGAAAAATCCTTGTGTACATTATTGCATCTTCCTGTTCAGATTCAGAATCTTGAATATCTTCAGGAAAAGAGGCAGCCCTCTTTCTTTTACGAGAAACTATTTTACAAGAAGGATCTATAGCCTGAATTAAACCCTGAGCCAGTCCCAGTAAACTACTCCTAGCCAAAGAAATTTGAGGAGTAATAGATACATGCTTGTTATTTTGTTTTTCTTTTTAGCAGGAAAAATGGGGTTAACCATGTTACTAATGGCAGCAGCTGCTTCCCCAGGGGATTTGGCACAGCCTTCTGACACAACAGGGAAACCTTCCCTGTTCCCTCTTCCAAGACCAACATGAATGCCTCAACATTACCCACTGATGTAACCCCAACAGCCCCTGAGGACATGGCTAACCCCCAGTCCATATTACCTGTAGGTGACACACCAGCAGCATTTAGGGTAAAAGATGGATAATCTGAGGTACAACAAATAGCCACAGAAGAGTTACTGAGGTACAACAAAGGACCACAGCAGTCACCCACATGCTGCTGTGGAAAATTGCTAGCCTGCTGTGGTGGCAAAGGCTGTTTGCTTAACTTCCTCTTTTTGTAGCTGGAAGAAGGACCAGTTGTGGGACCAGTAGTCTGTTCCATGGTCAAGACAAAAATGGTGCCCCTTTCCTAGGGAAGACAAACTGTAATTGCTGGTAAACACTACCAGTCCATGAAAGGTACTTTTTCAAAAGGAAAAAAAAAACACAGTAAAAAGCACTTTAAAATGTTATGCTAGCCCCACAAAAGAAAAATAAACACAATTTCTCCACAGAAGAAATATTTTCATTTACTATACGCTACTATTAAATTGACAGAAACAATGAATGCTCCATTTAAAAGTATGTTACAGTTTTGAGACAGTCCATTAAAACACAACACTTCTAGCTTTAAAATAACTTTCCTGAAGAGGAAAGTAATAAACCATCAACAAGATTAAGAAAATGGAACATTTTTCCCCAAAGGAAACTTATCTGGCCAGCATAGGAAAGCACAAGCTCACTGTCAATCACCGAAAGCCTCAGAAGAGCATATTCTTTGGCTGCAGTAAAGCTATGAAGGGCTTCACACCCAAACTTTTATTTTAGTCAGCTCAGTTTGAGCTGCTTGACAGTTTGGGGATGTGAAAGGTACGCTGCTGCTTTAGAAGATTTCTGGCTGTTATATCCTTGGAAGGATATAATTCATATAGCTAAGGCTACTGCTGCAGTGATCAACATGATGAACATCACATAAAAAGGTAATCTAAAGGAAACATAGATGGCTGGAGGAAGGGCGTATTTCTTTTTTGGTTCAGGAGAGCCCATTTTGATTTTTTTGAAGAAAAGGTAAATGAGAATGGTAACAGGGAACTTGCATGGGAAGGAAGAGAAAGCAGGGAAGGTAGTAATGGTAGACAGACAAACACAAAATGCAGACAGGGACTATATGGGCAGTAAATGGGGACAAAAGGGGGGGCACAGAGATACAAACAGAGGATAAGTGGTGAAGGGGAGGATGGGACTACAAACAAGATATAGGGAGAAACACACACACAAGAAATGAAGATACCATGATGGGAAATAGGATGGGATACAGAAAGCCTGTCTGACTGGCCCAGAGGATATTCCACCCAGATATCAGTCATTCCATGTCTGATGTTATGTGTCAATTGTGCAACAAGTGGCCCAGTGGTTAGGGTTTGCTGGTTGTGCCACTCAATCAGCCACACCAAGAGGTGCTCCATTCTCCTTATGTGTGAGTCCAACTGATAATGTACCCAGGATGTGACTCCTGCCACAGCTGATATCAAATGACCAAGAGTCAAAACTGTTGACGTCTTCTAATCACATTGTATGTATCTACTCATATGTTTCAAAAAATTACTGTATGCTCTTCTCTGTATGAGCCAAAGTCATGGCTTAAAAGGGTTAAATTAACCAGACCACCCATCCAGCTAACAAATTATAAAATAAGTAAATAAAAATAGGTATGTCTCCAGGCTACTCTCAGTAGAAAAAGAGCCTACGGTCACCTCCTGACAGTGGCCATTTTGAACACAAGTGAGACTTTCAGGTCACCTTTAACAGGGTGTCCTTTTTCCCTCTGCTGAGAATTGGTGACCCAGCACTAGTAATATTATCTGGAGTAGATCCAGGTGAATGATGCTGTTTCAGATGCATGCTGCACCACAGTGGAACATGTAGGAGGAGAGAAAAACAGAAAGAAAAAAAATACAATGCATAAGTACACTTGTCTATGGCAAATAGAATATCAATAGCATATGACAGACATGGACATAATATTTACCCTGCTACCTGGATAGTCTGTCAGACCTCCATAGACAGGCACCCTGTTGAAGGACATCTCCTCAGCCACTCTAAATGAAAGAAGAGTCTATTCATCACAGTATGACACCAGCAACAGAAGGCAAGGAAATCAACAGATAATACCCCCAAGCAAAAATTACAAAATATATATTCAATTCTTAGTATACAATGTTGGTTCATGCACCCTAACCTCTGCTTTCAAATAGTGGATCAGGTCAGGGTAGAATCTCTTCTAGTTGCAATAGCAATGCTTCCATTGCTGCAAAGAGCAAGCCATGTCATTGATATCATTCACTGCCATGATAGGTTGGTACCTGTTATCAACTTTATAAAAGCAGCTGTCATAATGAGCCGGCAGATGTCCCTGATAGTTCCTGTGCAGCAGATACAAAAAGCTCTTAGTTTCCTTGATGCAGAAGTCTGGACTCCTACATAGCTCGGCATGTTAATGGGCCATGCACTCAGTACTCCTCTTGAGGAGTAAAATGTAAGTCCCATGTCCAACCCCCACCGCCCATTAAGGAAACCGCCATCAAAAACTACTCCAAAGCCAACTTCATGCTTCTTAAGACAAAAGTGGCAAACTTCATGACACCCATGCAGATGGAAAATAGAGGTATGACTGCTGAATCTTACACAAATGCACTGTATAAGCACATACACGAGTGCATGGATTGTGCCATCCCGAACAGAACCAAGATGCTATCCTCCAAAAAAAAGGAAGCCAAATCTGGTGGTCCCATGCCATAAACAAACTCTACAACAGAAGGAAGAAGCTGTTGCAAAAAAAGAGTAAAATCCCAAGATTGGAGGAACTCCCTGGTCAGCCTCAGCAAGAAGTTGCAGTCCAAACAAAATACCACTAATAAACAAACCACGTAGACTAGAAACAGGAAATCAATGCAAAGGCAAGAAGTGACAAAAAATTCCCAGTAATAGCGTAGTAAAACTTTAATAACCGCTTTCGTCTAGAGACTTCATCAGAATACAAAAATAATAAAATCAGCCTGCTTTAAATAACACTCCACATGAACAATTAAACAATTAATCAATTAAAAAAATGTATAATTGTTTTAAAAACTACTAACAATCAATTAAATAGTGATGTAGAAATATTCTTATCTATACATAGTTTACTGTCCTTTAAAAAACACAATATAAATGGCTTCATTTAAGCCTGGATGTTTGTCTGATCTTAATTTGATTTGCCACAAGGTTTCTCTTTGCTCAACGTAGTTCCTAAAATCACCCCCTCTTAAATCTGCTTTAACCACATCAATTACTGTGAACAAAAATTTCTTAAAGGTTTTACAAACCAATGAATGTTTGAACAGGGCATTAGTCTCATCGTGAGTTTTGATACTATATATATGCTCACGAATACGTGTTTTTAAGCACCTGGTGGTCATTCCCACATAAAAAGCAGAACAAGAACTGCAGGTACTGATGTAAATAACCCCTTTTGTACAACAGTTGACATGTTCAGGCACTTGAAAGGTCTTATCTATAGTGTCAATAACTATTAAAGGTCCTTGAGCTATATACCTACACATATTACAGTTGTAGCAAGGAAACATGCCTTTTGTAGTAGCATTATTAGTTTCCTGTTTTAATTTGTTGTTTTCCAATGCCTTCTTGATGTTATAAGTGTTCCTGAAAACAAAGTTAGGTTTATTTCCTAAAACTTTGGAAATTTCATAATTCCCTTGTATGATTTTCCAATTTTTTTCTATTAAATTTTTGATATGGACACCATCAACACTCATGTCCAAGGAACAAACCAATTTGTTAAAAACTTGTGTTTCTTCTGATTTTTTAAATAAACCTATAGTGTTGTTAGATTCATTATTATTCAACAACACTGGATAGTGTGATGTTTGCTTGTCTAAAACCTCTTTAATAATGTCTTCTAACATTTGCATTGCATACCCTCTTCTAATGAACATGTTTTTGATAAATTCAATTTCTTCTATTAGATCTTGTTCATTTGATGTCATTCTACATGCCCTGATAAATTGCCCCTTGGGAATGTTCCTAATGGTATGCTTGGGATGCACGCTTTGAAAATGAACATAACTGTTAGTGAAGGTCTCTTTTCGATATATTTTACTATTAAACTTGTTGTCTATGGTGTCCCACCAAAAGAGAATATCTAAAAAATTAATAGATAGCCCTGAACAACCTAAAGTGAATTTTAAAAAACTTCCTGATCTATTTATGTCAATAAGAAAATTGTCAACTGTGTTCTTGTTGCCCTTTATAATAAATATTAAATCATCAACAAATCTGTAATATAAAACTATGTGAAATTTAATTTTTAATAAACTTAAAAAAACTTCTTCCCACCAGGACATTACTAAATTCACGTAGGATGGTGCGGCTGGAGACCCCATCGCTACACCCCTTTTTTGTCTGTAAAATGTTTTCCCAAACAGAAAATAATTATGATTCAACAAAATGTCTAAAAACCTACAAATGGTGGAAATTTGACTTGTACTAAATTCCTTGTTCTTACTTAATAAAGTACGTACGGCCTCAACTCCTTCTTCATGGGGGATACAAGTGTATAAGGAAACAACGTCTACTGTAAAAATAATGTGGCTCTCCGGATCAAAAATATTAGTGGCAGCAAAATCATTCAATTTATTTAGAAAATGCCAAGAGTCTTTAATAAAAGAATATTGTTTAGAAACCAAGGGACCTAATGTAGCATCTATTATAAGTGAAATTCCTTCTGTTACAGAGTGAGGTGAAGACACTATTGGTCTAAATGGTGGGTCTATAAGACTTTTGTGTGTTTTCGGGATGCCGAAAAGAACACCAATTCTTGGATTTTCTATGACACAGAATTCATAAATGTCCAAATCAATTTCATTGGACATTAAAGCCTCATATAAAAAGGAATGTATTAGTCTTTGCTTTTTCTTAATGTCATGTAATGAAATAATTTCATATTCATCGTGATTTTCCAATAATTGTGCCATTTTCAAGGTATATGAATCCTGTGTCTTAATAACAATGTTACCACCTTTGTCACTCCTCATGAATCTCAAGGTGTTGTTTTTCTTACGTAACTCGTTGAAAGCCTTTCTTTCATTAAAGTTTAAATTATATTTGTGTCTGGCATTCTTACTTAAAACACAATCAAGTTCCTGCAAACATGCCTCTTCAAACACCTTAATTGTGTGCACTAATGATGGGTTATAAGTTGAAGGTTTTTTAAGTGCTTTACTTGTTTCAGGAATGTCATGTAATATATATGAAAGATTTAATTTTCTAACGAATGTTTTAATGTCCACAACAGTTTTACCAAAATCTGCCTTAGTGGTGGGTACAAAATTAAAACCCAACCTTAGTACCTTTAGTTCGTTATTATCAAAGACAGTGTCTGTTAAATGAATGATGTCAAAGTCATCTAATTGTCGGGTTTAATTCTCGTCTCCTGATGAGTTCGAACCCAGAAAAGTCCGGCTCCTTGTGAACACTGTTTTCTTCATCGTTGGTGCTTTCTTGCCTAAAAAAATGTTTGAAGAATCAAGCAAGGCACTGGTGGCAGTTTTAGAACAAGAGTCGCCAGTCTTGACCTTGCTGGTATGGTCATCGATGGAGCTCTTGTCGATAACATTAATGTCAGACTGTTCGATGTTGTCAGTCTGATTAATGTTTTTAGAAGCACCACCCGAAATGTCAGAATTCATGGTTGGAAAATATTTTCTTCCGTTAAAGTTAGAATCAACAGTATTTTCCCTGCTGTTCACTACTGAACTGTAGTTCCGTTTGTTTACAGAATAAAATGATGGTGCTTTAGATACATATTCCTTGTTGCCAGGAGCAAAATAATTATATGCTGAATTTGTTTTGTAAGCGGAAATATCCCGCTCCAATTTAGTATGTTTCCTATTTATAATTTCAGGTGAATGTCTTTCAACTTCTTCAAATACTTTATTGAAGTGATCTGAATGGTTTGCATCGTTGCCGGCTACTTTAATTTCACTTTCTAGCTGGCAAATATCATCCCTTAATAATGACATTTTTGCAGAGTTATTATCAATAAGTAATTTTAAAAAGGACATACCTGCTTCATTAAAAAATGAAACCAAAGTACCAAACATCGGGTCGCCAGCTTGAATGCCATTTGGGCATTTAAAAAATCTAAGCCATTTCGGCATAATCCTTAACTGAATACAGCGTTCAAAATAGCAATTCTCAACCGTTAAAGACCGAAATCTCTTTAACAGTTTGGTCAGTAGTTCGCGTTTTTTGTTGATTTCCTCATCGCAAACTAAATGTTGAAAAGTAGAAAGTTTCCCAAAAGGATTATTAAGTGTCTCCAATAGAGATTTTACACCGGAATCACCAGTCCGGTGTTGATGTGATAAACCATTCTCGCTCATTGTTCTTTGGTTCCTTGAATTGCTGTTTGATTCCACCTCAATGATGGTATCCAACTCCTTAAACGAACCACTCGGGCTGGAGGCATTCCCCGCTGCTGGTGATGAATTAGTAGCCTTTGCTACTAAAAACTTTAGCGAGTTCTGGATATCAATCAGTGTAGAGACTAACAGATTGTTAACATCTCTGCTGGAATCATTACCCAAAGTGGGATGTGTACTCAAATTTAGTAGCTGCTCGTCGATTTCCTCTTCCATATGTGGTGAACAAACCAAACCAAACGAAATACCACTAATAAACGAACCACGTAGACTAGAAACAGGAAATCAATGCAAAGGCAAGAAGTGACAAAAAATTCCCAGTAATAGCGTAGTAAAACTTTAATAACCGCTTTCGTCTAGAGACTTCATCAGAATACAAAAATAATAAAATCAGCCTGCTTTAAATAACACTCCACATGAACAATTAAACAATTAATCAATTAAAAAATGTATAATTGTTTTAAAAACTACTAACAATCAATTAAATAGTGATGTAGAAATATTCTTATCTATACATAGTTTACTGTCCTTTAAAAAACACTTAATATTAACGGCTTTTTTTAAGTTTATTAAAAATTAAATTTCGCATAGTTTTATATTACAGATTTGTTGATGATTTAATATTTATTATAAAGGGCAACAAGAACACTGTTGACAATTTTCTTATTGACATAAATAGATCAGGAAGTTTTTTAAAATTCACTTTAGGTTGTTCAGGGCTATCTATTAATTTTTTAGATATTCTCTTTTGGTGGGACACCATAGACAACAAGTTTAATAGTAAAATATATCGAAAAGAGACCTTCACTAACAGTTATGTTCATTTTCAAAGCGCGCATCCCAAGCATACCATTAGGAACATTCCCAAGGGGCAATTTATCAGGGCATGTAGAATGACATCAAATGAACAAGATCTAATAGAAGAAATTGAATTTATCAAAAACATGTTCATTAGAAGAGGGTATGCAACGCAAATGTTAGAAGACATTATTAAAGAGGTTTTAGACAAGCGAACATCACACTATCCAGCGTTGTTGAATAATAATGAATCTAACAACACTATAGGTTTATTTAAAAAATCAGAAGAAACACAAGTTTTTAACAAATTGGTTTGTTCCTTGGACATGAGTGTTGATGGTGTCCATATCAAAAATTTAATAGAAAAAAATTGGAAAATCATACAAGGGAATTATGAAATTTCCAAAGTTTTAGGAAATAAACCTAATTTTGTTTTCAGGAACACTTATAACATCAAGAAGGCATTGGAAAACAACAAATTAAAACAGGAAACTAATAATGCTACTACAAAAGGCATGTTTCCTTGCTACAACTGTAATATGTGTAGGTATATAGCTCAAGGACCTTTAATAGTTATTGACACTATAGATAAGACCTTTCAAGTGCCTAAACATGTCAACTGTTGTACAAAAGGGGTTATTTATTTATTTTATTTTATTTTACATTGTAGTAACTAGTCTAGTATGTCCATATATCATGATTTCGTAGAGGGAGAAAAAAACCACACACATATACATACATAATTGAACATAGACAGACATATTGTTAATAATAAATACAATAAAATATAAATAATAAAATATGATAATAATAAAATATATAACAAAACAGTTTAACCAAACAGTTTAATATAAGGTTCAAAACTGTTCAGTTTAAAAGCATTTTAGTATGCAGCATTATAAATGGATAAATAATGAAGCTCAGATAGGTAGAGTAGTAGAAGGTAGAGTAGAGGAGGAGAAGGGTAGAAGAAAAAAAAAGGTAAAGGAAAGAGAGGAAAGAGAGAGGGAAGAAGAGGAGGAGAAGAGAGAAGGGTAGAGTGGAGAGGAGGGAATGGGAGAGGGAGAAGTAGGACAGGTTGCTAAAAGACAGCAAGGTTGCTAATTAATAAGCAAAAAAAGTGGAGAGAAAGGAGAAGAGAGGAAGAGATACAGGAAGCCTGCAGTACTACAAGAACAAAACCAGTGGTTTTGGAAGTGGGTTTTGATGAGATGTTGTTTGAAGGATTGTAGGAAGGTAACCATATGATCCTATCCTAACTCCGGCAGCATCCTCTTCCTTACGTTGTGGAGGTGAAAAAAGAGGGTCACCAGCTACTTTAGGGCCTTGGGTTTGGTCCTTAAGTTTACAAGAGGAGAAAAGAGGAAGAAGAAAATTACAAAGGTAAATAAGAGTTAAAGTAGTAGGAGTAGGGCAGGGGTAAGTTGTTGGTAGTGTAAATTGTAAATAATGGTCCAATAAGCCTAAGTGTCAGCCAGTTGTGGCAGCAATGGTTTCTAAAAGTTACCAGTGTGGGAAGCGGGCAAAGGTTACCAGTGGTAATGGTTGGTTGTGTTAAAAGTTTTAGTTTATTTTTTTAGTTTTAGGTTAGTTTTTGAAGGTAGGGGTGGAGATAGGAGAGTAGTAGAGAGAGGGATAGAGGATGGGGTGAGAAATATGGGCATAGGGTATGGTTTGAGAAATTTAATAATACTGATTTGATGGTGTTTTTGATCCTGTTGTTTGATTGATTGTTATGATGTGTTGTTCCTATCAAAAGAGAGATTGTTATCAATTGTTATTCCTAGTAGTTTAGTTGTGGGGGTGAGGAGATGACAGTAACAGTGTGGAGGGATGTGAGAAGGAAGTAGTGTGGAGGAAATGAGAGTGGTGGGAGAAAGCCTAGATTTTGTTTTTTTTACTGTGTTGAACATGGTTTGAGTTAGTGAATTAGATCTGAAGATCTGGATGCTGAGTGCTTGATGAGTGATAGTGAGAGGAGGATGAAGGAGGGTGCATAGGAAGGGAATGTGGGAGTCATTAATATAGAGGGAGGGAGATTAAGAGACCAGAATGGAGCCCTAGGGGACAATATAGTAAGGAGAAGAGGAGAGGATATGGGGGGTAATGCAGCGAGCGGATTGTTGTCTGTTACTCCCATTGCGTATTTGAATTTGAGGTGTGACGTTATCAAATGAGAGGATGGTAGAATGCTAGAGTGGTTGAGAGTGGCAAACCATGTAGAAGAGTCAATGAGGTCAATGAATAAGAAAGAAGAGTTGTTGCAGAAGTTGTTTTAGAAAGGTCAATGAATAAAAAGGAAGAGAGGGCATTGGGTGAATTGCTATGGTGGGGCAGTTAGCCATGTTGAAGTGAAGCTGCTGGTTTTGTGAAGCTGATGAATACATACAAGTTGCTGAACATATAAGGAAAAGAGAGCAGAGAGAGTGAAGTAAGAAGAGCAAATGAGCTACATTTCTGGAAGTAGAAAGGAGTTAGAAATTTTCCAAGTGGATTATTAGGGGAATAGTCCAGATTTGAGGGTTGGTTCCTTGTTGGGATTTCCTATTTATGAGAATACTTTGATGGTAAGAAATTTTGATGACATAATTTTGGTACAAGGTTTCAGTTTGAGAAATTGTTTATAAAGGAAAGGGGTAGTTTGAGAAAGAGGGGAAAGGCTTTATTAGTGAGAAGAGGTTGGGATGAAGTAGTAAAGGTTGGCTTGATGAGAGAAGTAGGGATAAAGTTAGTTAGATTTAATTAAAAGAAGAAGTTATTATAGTTTTAGGAGGATAGAAGTAATTATTAGTTTTGTTGGAGAAAAAGAGTTGGGTCTTTGCAGTAGCAGAATTAGGATAAAGCATTTCAGTATTTAGAGGGGTTTCTTTAAGGTGAAAAATTGTTTGGGTTTGTTAAGTTGGTTGTTTGTAGGTTGCGGCAGTTTTTTTTTTGTAGGGGTAATCAGAGCTTTTTTTTTTCTTGGTTTTTGTAATGCTTGGTAAGATTTTCTTTGATTCTGATGGTTCATTTTTTCCAGACCTCTTTTTTAGAAGATTGTTTTTTAGTTTTCAGAGTTTAGAGAATTGCTGTGTTAGATTCCATTTTAATTAAAGGAGCCAGGTCATAGATTTTATTTATCAGAAGGAAAAGAGAATTAAAGAAGTGTTTACTTCAAAAAAGAAGTGAAGTATAATTGTTTCCAGTTACTGTTTCTGAGTTATGTTTTTAAGGGATAGATAATCAGTACAGTCTCTGAGTTTGTCTTATATTAGGTCAGATTTTATGTTCAGTCTTCTGAATTAAGTTTTATATTAAGTGTTGATCATTGTTTGTTGTAGGCATAGTAATGTCTTATATTAGATGATAACTTTGTTTATGAGCAGTCTAAAATAATCTGCTTTAGATCAAAACTTATGAGTTAATATGAGTTGTAGTTAATCGAACTGGTAAAATACAGTAGTTTATTATGCCTCTGCTAAATTATCAAGTTTAATATATTTGGTGGGATTGTTAAGTAGCCAAAATTATAGTTTCTTTAGGGGTAGTTGATGCAAACCCAGTGAAGTCAGTAACAATTTCTTAGTATTAAGTTGAGGTTTGTGATAGCCATGAAGTTAAGGGGCTTGTTGGGAGCAGCTGATTGAAGTAGTTCTGATGAAGATGAATTTTAGTATTTTGGGGTACTCCAATATGCTTCGTTTGACTATTAGATGATTCTTAAACAGTATTGCTGATCCAAAGATGAGTATTTAATGCGCAGTCTTTGCCTACCATTATTTGTATGTTATAGTATAATCCTCTAATCTTTAATCTTTGAGGGTGTAACTTCAGGGTAGAGACAGAATGTCAAAGCAGTGAGTATCTAGGAGGTGTGTGGGTAGGGTACTTTGTTGTTTACTTAGCGTGTTGTTAAGATACTAGATGAGGGAGGTATTTGAAGTGATGAGTATCTAGGAGGGTGTGTAGGTAGGGTGGTTTGTGAGATGATTTGTGAATGAGAAGATGTTTTAAGGGGGTTGGATCAATGAAAGAATCTTTTAAGGTTCTGAGAAGGAGTTTAGGTTCTTATTTTTCTATCTGAGGCTAGGGTGTGGTGAAGGTGAGAGTACCTATGGTATTGGTATAGGAGGTAACAGAGGGTTAGTTTGTGGTTATTTGGTATGAAAGGTGAAGTGAGATAAAGAGGTGAGAAGTGTAAGAGTTGGTGTGAGGTAGGTGGAATTGGGAGGTCAAAAAAAGTGGGAAGGTAGAGAGGAGGAGAGTGGAATGAGTAAGGAATTGGTTGTTATAGCAGTGAGGTGAAAGTTGAGAGTCAGGAGGGTGAATGAGAATAAGTAAGTGTAGTAGAATAAAAGAGGTAGAAGGTTAAAAGATAAAGGTATCAGGAGTAGAGGTATGAGAATACAAGAAAGATATGAAGGTATTAAGAGAGGAGAGGAGTAAGGGGTAGAAGGAAATATAAGGTAGAGTAGGGAGGAGAGATATGAGAGGGAGGGAAAGGTGAGGTATAAGGGTAAAGGAGGGGTAGGAAGGGGAGAGGATGGTGTAGGATAAAAGAGTAAGAAGAGGGAAGTGGGAGTAGGATAGTGGAGGGTGGGTAGGAAGGGCGGGAGATATGGGGATAGGATGCGGGGGGAGTGAGGCGGGAAGGGAGAACGGGGAGGACTCAGGGGTGGGGGTGTGAATGAGGGGGGGAGGGAGGGTGAGGATACGGATGTGATTTAACTAGTGGATATGAAGGAGGAGAAGAGTGTGTGGAGGGTTCAGAGGTGAGTGGGCAGACAGAGGTAGGAGGAGAATAGTGAGGAGAGGAAGGGAGGGGAGGAAGGTGGAGAAGAGGAGAGGAGGAAGGGCTGTGAGAGGAGCAGAAGAGAGGGGAGAGGTAGAGAGAGGGGAGAGAAAGGGAAAGGGAGTGAGAAAGCTCAGAAGGGGAGTAGAGAAAAGCTGAGTAAAGAAGAGGAGAGCAGAGGGAGTTCGAGAGAGAGTTTGAGAGAGAGCAGAGGGAGAGAGGTAGAGGGGAACAGTAAGATGTGAGGAGAAGGGAAGGACAGGAAACAGCAGTAGAGGAGTAAAGGACCACCAGAGAGGAAGGAGAGGTGAGTAGAGGAAACAGTAGAGAGAATCAGAGGGGAGAAAAGGTAAAGGGAGGAGGTGAGAAAGGATAGTAGGGGGTACTTATATGGGAGGGAAGGAATGTAAGCTACATGGTAGAGGGGTAGTGAGGGCTAGCTAGTCTGGCAGGGAGACAGTGAAGAACCTGCAGGTAACAGAATATTAGTAGTGGAGGCTCTTAGCAGTACAGTACCTCAGTACCTGCAGTTCTTGTTCTGCTTTTTATGTGGGAATGACCACCAGGTGCTTAAAAACACGTATTTGTGAGCATATATATAGTATCAAAACTCACGATGAGACTAATGCCCTGTTCAAACATTCATTGGTTTGTAAAAACTTTAAGAAATTTTTGTTCACAGTAATTGAGGTGGTTAAAGCAGATTTAAGAGGGGGTGATTTTAGGAACTACGTTGAGCAAAGAGAAACCTTGTGGCAAATCAAATTAAGATCAGACAAACATCCTGGCTTAAATGAAGCCGTTAATATTAAGTGTTTTTTAAAGGACAGTAAACTATGTATAGATAAGAATATTTCTACATCACTATTTAATTGATTGTTAGTAGTTTTTAAAACAATTATACATTTTTTTAATTGATTAATTGTTTAATTGTTTATGTGGAGTGTTATTTAAAGCAGGCTGATTTTATTATTTTTGTATTCTGATGAAGTCTCTAGACGAAAGCGGTTATTAAAGTTTTACTACGCTATTACTGGGAATTTTTTGTCACTTCTTGCCTTTGCATTGATTTCCGGAAGAAGTTGCAGTCCCTCATAAATCCATCCAAAGCCAGTAAGGAAAATAAAATCACCACTTATTTCAAAGACAACCACAAAGCATTCTACAGCTATGTCAAGAATCTCAATGGCAACACTCAGATCTGCTCTGAGCTACAGCATAATGGCACTAAATATACAGAACCAAATAATATTGCCAACATCCTGGCAGATAGGTTTAGTGCTAACTTTACCCCCCTCTCACCCTCCAAAGGGCCCATCTTAATACTGGAAGAATGCAAAGCCCCTGTAATCATGGATGAACAAGTAAAGACCGCACTTTCCAAAGCCAAGAACACAGCATCCATGGGACCAGACAACATCTCAGGCTGCGTACTGCATGAACTACAGAATGAACAGGCACCCCACCTAAGTACCATGTTCAATCATAGCTTCACCTCAGGCTATGTGCCTACTGAATGGCACACAGTGACAGTTATCCCACTCCACAAAGGGGCTGCCACCACAGACCCTGGAAACTACCACATCATTAGCCTGATGAGCCTGGTCTGCAAGGCCATGGAACATATCATCTTGGAGCTTATAAACACAGACATAGGTAACCTTCAAACCCTGGCCCCACTCAGTTTGGGTTTGTAAAAAGTAGATCATGTCTACTAAACCTGGTTGACTTTTTTGAAGCAGTCACTAGAGCCATAGATGAGGGCAAGGTAGTGCACACAACCTATCTTGACCTCGCCAAGGCTTTTGATACCATCCCCTACTCTGGAATTATAGATAAACACACTAAACTGGGCAGGCATAAATCCCTATGTCACAATATGGGTGGCCAACTGGCTCACTGACAGAACCCACAAAGTAAAAGTAGCTGACTCCAAGTCTGACTTCAGACCAGTAACAAGTGGAGTGCCACAGGGTTCTCTCCTGGGCCCTCTCCTGTTTGGCATCTACTTCTCTGAAGTGCAGGCCAACACAGAAGGTCTTTGGCTAACAAAGTTTGTAGATGACTGCAAACTGGGAGCCATAATAGAATCACCTAAAGATGTAGACATTCTACAGAAGGGCCTCACAGAGACAGATGCTTGGTGTCAAAGTCATGGCCTCAAGCTCAATGCCAAGAAGTGCATTGTCATCCCCTTTGGGAAAAACTTGGTACCCATGAACTACCACATAGGCGGTAGCTCACTAAACACTGAAAGTGTGATAAGACACCTTGGGACACAGGTGGACAGTAGTCTCTCCTTTGATAACCACATAGCCACAGTAGTCAGGAAATCCTACTATGTGGCACACCTCATCACAAAAGTGTTCTCCTCTAGAAAAAAGGAGGTCATTGTTCCTGTCTACTCATCCCTCATCAGACTCATTATAGAGTACAATGCCCCATTTGGCATGTATCTCACAAGACACCTACAACAACTGGAAAGGCCACAGAAATACCTCACTAAGAGGATTACCAGCCTCAAACAGATGCCATACTCAGACTGTCTCAAAAAACTCTAGCTCTACTCCATTGCATATCACCAACTCAGAGGCGATCTCTGACTAACATACAAAGCTATGTCAAACCCAGAGCTGTTGGACATGCTACACTTAAAGAAATCCCAATCTCTTGAACCACACGCTCCAGAGACCTAAACCTTGTCGTCGCAATAAACAGAACATGCTGGAGGGATAGATTCCTGTCCCAGAGACTTCCCATACTCTGGAACAAACTATCCATTCATGTCAACCAAAGCTCCTCAATGGCCCTCTTTAAGAAAAATCTTGACAGCTGGATGGGAAATAGAAAATTCACCCTGGGGATCAGTTCTTTGGCACTGCTTGACAGGGGCACAGGAAAATAATTTACTTGGGTGGCAAAAGCCAGGGAACCTTTCTGGCTAGGCTTATATACGCCCCAGGGCTGATAGTCTAGTATCTACCTATGAACTTATGAGCATGGACACCACACGATGTACATCAGTGGGCAGCAAAAAGAAGATATAAACTCACCATAACATTCCATCTGTGTTGTCCATTTTCATTTATCTTTGAAAAATGGGTCCAGTTCCGAGTATTGTTAATACAGCTTGCTCTGGCCAAAAACACTCAAGCTTTACTTTACCCAGAATGCTGCTCTCCCAATTATATCTGATCGAGTTTGCAGAGAAAAGACAAAGAATACAGTAACCCAACAGCATTCCTAGAGTCCATATCTAGAATAATATACAAGTAACAGTAGTCATTATGCATTCCATCAAAAGCTTCGAAGGGCAGAGGGAAGGAGGGAGAGGAGTCGAGGATAAATGAAAATGGACAACACAGATTGAACATTATGAGCACATAACTTCTTTATCTGATGTTGTCAAATTTCATTTTATCCTTGACAAATGGGACAGAGTCCCTAGCTACCTTGAACCTTGGGAGGACTCAAGCACCATAGACCCAAAAATGCTCTTACCCTGGAGAACATATCCAATTTGTAATGAGTAATAATGCTATGAGGAGTATCCCAAGTTGCTACTGGACAAATATAATCCATGGAAGCCCTAGATTGAAAAACTACTGAAGCAGCGACATCTCTTGTATAATGTGCCCTATAGATGTAGGCAAATTGATTTACTTATTATTATAGATGAAGAAAATACACTCTTTGAGCCATCTGGCTAGTGTTACTTTGATCACTGATTGGCCAAGTCTTGTAGATGAAAATAATACAAATAATTTTTTGGATTTTCTTATATTGTTAGTTCCATGTAGATAGAAATGTAATTGTCTGTGAACATCTAGTAAATGTAATTTGGAAAAAATACTGGTAAATGAATAGTCTAGTTAATATTTGACTCTAACACAGCCTTAGGTAAAAAGGAAGGATTGGTTCTTACTGAAACTATCTTTGTGGAAAATCAGATAAGGAGGTTTACATGATAAGGCTTGTATTTCCAAAATTCTTCTGGCAGAAGTTATTGCCACTAAGAATATAGTCTTCCAGGGAAAAAAAACTTTAAATCACATTTAGCTGATGGTTCAAAGGGAGGTTGAACAATGGTCTGTAGCACTAAGTTTATATTCCAAGGAGGAGTACGATCTTTGTACCATGCTTTTAACAAGAGTATTCCTTGTAAGAAGGCTTTACAAAGTTTATGAGAAACCAAGGAGGATTCTCCAAAACCATTATGTGAATTAGAAATAGTTGCCAATTGAATTTTGATAGTAGACTGAGACACACCTGTTTTGAAAAGTGAAGCTAAAAATTCTAGGATATTATCAATGGGTGCTGAAAAAGGATCAACATTCTTGTCACAAGCTCAAAAGATGAATCTTCTCCATTTACTAACATACAGTTTGCATGTAGCTGGTTTATGCGAGGCCAAAAGAATATGGCACACTGGGGAAGAAAGTAAAGGAAGCCTGGCTATCAGTGGAACTAGAGAAACCAAGCTGTCAGCTGAAGTTCACAATGTTTGGATGAAGTAGTCCCACTGGATGGGACAGAAGATCTGGAACCAGGTCCAGAATCCAAGGTTGTTGAATCAGATAAGGCCAAAGGAAGGCGAGCTATATTTGTCCAGGCCAATTAGGTGTAATGAGGATTTCTTTGTTCTTCAGCCTGACTGCTTTCTGTAGGAATTTCAGAATTAGAGGAAATTGGAGAAAGGCATACAGCAGCCCAGAGGGCCAAGTGTTTAGAAGAGGATCTCTTGAGGACTCTCCCGGAGGCGGGATCAGGGCAAAATAGTTGCTGCACTTGTTTAGGGGAGAGGCAAATAGGTTGCAGCAAGGCTGGCCCCACTGAAGGAAAATCTTTTCCGTCACTTTGGAATTGAGAGACCACTCATGAGGTAGAAGAATACACCTGCTTAGTTTGTCTGCTATCACATTGGAACTCTCCAGAATGTGAATAGCTATCAGAAAGTGGTTAGAAGAGATCGCCCATTGCTGCATTCTGAGAGCTTCTTGACATAGGGTGTAGGATTTGGTTCCTCCCTGCTTATTGATGTACCAAACCACTGACATATTGTCTGTTTGAATTGCAATTGTTCCGGGAAAGAAAAAAGTCTGAAAGGCTTGCAGTGGTAAGATCACTGCCCTTAACTCCAGGACATTGATATATAAGTTGGCCTCTGCAGGGGACCAAGTGCCTTGGACAGTCTTTTCCAAATAATGCCCCCCACCCCAGCTGGGACGCATCCATGGTCACTATGGCTTTGGGGTGTGATGGGATAAAGGGAAAGGGACAGCCTAGAAGGATGTCTTTGGAGTGTCTCCACCATCTTAAATATTTTCTGCAAAGATTGGTGATCATGATCAGGTCTGACATGGACTGGTGAAATATTGACCATTGAGATGTTAACACTGCAGTATCCTCATGTGATATCTTGCTAAGGGAACTAGGTTTATAGTTGCCGCCATGGAGCCTAGTGCTTGTAAGACTAAACAAGTGGTAACTTTCCTGTTGCTGATGACCTTGCCGATCTGAATTTCCGTAACCTCACAGGGGGAAGAGATGCTATGGAAGTTTGGGTATATAGAAGTGCTCCTATGAATTCTTAATTTTGAGTTGGGGTCATTTTCAATTTTTTTGTAATTTACAGTTATTCCCAATAAGGAAGAGATGTGAAGTACATGATTCCTTTCTTGTAACAATTGGTACCTGATCGAGGCAGTAATGAGCCAATCGCCTAGATACGTAAACACACTCAGAATCTCTGCAGTCTCAAGTGAGCTACTACTACTACCATACATTTGGTGAACAACCTGGGGGCTGTAGTGAAGCCAAAAGGCAGAGCTCTGAATTGGTAGTGATTGGCTGCCAGACAGAAGTGGAGAAATATTCTGGAACATTTGTCCATTTTTATATGGTAATGCGCATCCTGAAAATCTACTCAGCATATCCAGTCATCCTTTTCCAAAAATGGAATACGGACTGTACTGTGACCATCCAGAATTTGGTTTAACAAACTGACTTGTTAAATACACTTAGATCCAAAATTATTCTCTAGTCCCCTGTCTTTTTTGGCACTAAAGAGAATCTAGAGTAAGCTCCAGACTCTATCGTCTCTGGTGGGACTTCTTGGATTACTCATTTTTCTAGCAGTTTCTGGATTTCTAGAACTGCTCATTTCCTCTGACTGGGTGGCACATCAGGGATATTTTTGCATACAGGGGGGAGGAAGGGAAAAGGGAATGGAATAGCCTCTGGATATGATCCTCTGCACCCAAGTATCCAAAGTTATTTACAGTCAGATGCTTTAGTGCAGGAATAAGATCCCCCAACAGCCTCCAAAGGATGACAACTGGACATTTGTCCAGGAACGCTGGTAGGGTTTTCCCAGTAAAGAATCCCTAAAGCCCTGGTTCTGCAGGCCACCTCTGCCATTTGGACTGTGTCTTCCTTTAAAGTTCCTCCTTCTGCCCCAAGGGGAACTACCTCCACATATGTCCTGAAACGTCCCTTGTGACTTTCTGAACCACATCTTTCCACTGCCTTTCTGGTTCCTAGAGAAAAATTGTTAGGAGTAGAAAAACATATGCCCACAGCAGAAAGGGTCTTTCTATCTTTCTCACACTTGGATAAAGTTTCTTTAACTTTTGGCCCAAAAAGGGATGATCCATCAAAGGGTGAATTGACAAATGAGGACGTAAATAGCTCCACAAAATCACATAGGTGCATCCAGGCATGTCTCCTAATGGCAACATCTGAACCCACTGCTCTGATGGTTCCTTCTGCTGCATGAGCAATGAACCTCATGGATGAGTTAGACACAGACTCCAGGGTAGTCATCTGGGAAACAAGCTTTTCTTGGACTTCCTCAGAAACAGATCTTGCCAGCGTATCTGATAACTCCACGACCAGATCTCTTTGAAGTCTGGTGAAGTGTGCCAAAAATTTCAAAGACCTTAAGATAAAGGTCAATGATGCATAGACCCTCTCCCCAAATCTATCCATTGCCCAAGACTCTCTTGAGTGGATGGATAGAAGAACCCTCATTGTGGAGTTCCATCTTGTTGGCTGCCATGACAACAATTGCATCTACAGCTTCCCCTTTAGCCCAGAACTGTTAGTCTTTGAGGGAGAACAGAATTTTATCAGGTCTCCTGGGAATAGGTTCTATAGTATCAGGGGCCTTCCACACCCACTGAGAGATGAACTGAATGAGCTCGTTAGTGGGTGGAGTCACCGAAAGGGTAGATGGTCAGGTGCAGCTTCCCTGCAGGTAAACCAACACATCGGAAGAAGGATTTTGGGACTTCCAGTCACCCCTCAGCTTCAGTATATCCAGGATGTCTCCGAAAGAGACATCATCAGGGTGGTGACCTTAGGGATCTGTCTCCTTCATTGAAGTCTGTGTCTTCCGTGATCAGTTCTTCTAGGGAATTCAAGTGTTTCCTCGTTCACTTTCTCTTCTTAGGGACCTCCTCAGTGGGGTGGTCTGGTGAGGTTTCAGAAGAGGAAAAAACTGTTATCTGAGACTGCTGAGGTCTCAGAACCCACTGACCCAGTGGGAGTGCAAGTTGAACAGCTGGGCATGAGGAAGAAAGAGATACTCACTCCAAAGGGGTAGGGGTCAACTGTCTGACCACAGCAGACAGACCTCTTTCCATTACCTTAAAAGCTGCCCCCCCCAAAAGAGGGAAGGGATCCTGGAATTGAGAAAGACTACCTCATAACCGTGGTCACTCCCTGCTCTGAAGAGACAGCACCCGAGACAGAAGCCAGAGCCAAGCTGATCCATGCCAATACCCCAAGATGCAGAAAATACTCCAAAAAGATAGGAGTGGACTCCTGCCTCTCAGAGCCAACAGGACAGACTTGACCCTGAGAGGTCTCCAGATCCGAATGGACTGTAGACCTCAGAGTGAGAACCAGCTCCAAAGATATGGATAACTCCGGAGCTGATAAAGACAGCACTGGGAGGTTCGAACTGAAAACTCTAATGCTTCAGATGAAGTCGGAGGAGGAAAAACTGGAGGGGTGAAGGAAGGTTCAGCTCCAATACTCAATGGGGTTGAAGTTGAGGAGCTACCAGACAATCCTATTTTTCGGAGTATCTTATTCACCAGCATCTCCACGTCATCTTTAGTTAAACTTTTGGTGGAATGAGCAGACAGGCTGGAAGGTGATTTTGGTCTTTCCGAGAAAGAAGGTAGTCTTCCAGGAAAAGGATTAATCAATGGAGAATACAAAGTTTTCAGAAGAGTGACAATGTTTGGTTCCTCAGATTGTAAACTCGGTGCTATAGTAGTTGGCAACAAGGTAGATGTCTACATTAATAATATCGGTGTTGAGGATTTAGACTGCACAGATACACTTGGTTCCATAGGACCCAATGGGGACAAAGATTCAGTTGTGGAGGTAGTTCCAAGAATACTAACAGAAACAAAGATTTTGATCTTTTCAAAGGAGGTGCCAATGGTGTAGAAGGCACCAACAGGCTTCTTATCTGAGTCTTTTCTGAAGTTTTAGTGGATGATGATGAAGAAGAAGGGGAAAACACATAAGTCTTGCTCCTTGCTTTGTCTAAGCTAGTATAGCTTCACTGAAGGTATCACACCTTTCAAAATCAGTTTATTTTTCCTTTCCACAAGAGCCCTGTGACTGAATCCATGACATCTGGAACAGTCTTCTTAGGTTCATAGATTAGTACTAAGCTAACTGCCCTTGCAAGCCATTTTAAGCCTAGCCAATTATCCCTTGTGAGACTCAAATCCTGCACCTTGTGTTTGTAAGGCAAACACCTTAAACATTAGGCCACCCTCCCTATATAAAGGATGTGAAGATGAACAGGCCCCAAGCAATAAACACATAAAATGTGAGTATCAGACATAGGTATTTTGTGTCTCAATTCATGTCATCTTTTGAAACCAGAAGGGACTTTGGATTTATCAGCCATGGAAATGAAAAAGTACAAGTTGTCAATAATGACAAAAAAGGCAGTTATCTAAGTCACCTGTATACGCACTCACACAGAAGAAGAGCCTCATAACAAAAACATTCACTTCCAAAAAACAATAAACAGTTTGTTTTTTCAGAAAGAGAAAGAGAAAAAGAATCAGGAAGGGAAAGTCATTCAATGATGATAGTTAAGATTAATCCATCATGTACAGAAGGAAAGAAAAAGGAGAAAAGAAGTTCAAACTAGATGGAAGTAACAGTGGCTAAGGTTATAAAGGAAAGCGATTGGCAAAAGGGAATTACAAGGAGAAGGGAAAACAGAAAAACTATATTTTAAAGTATACTTAGCTCATGAGCGATGGCAAATGCATCTGTCAGGAAAAGAAGCAAATGAGATCTGAGGTAATTGGCAGAGGAGCATTTTGGGTAAAGGTAAAGCTCGAAAGTTTTTGGCCAGCGTGAGCTGTATTAACGGCTGAGTAAGTTCCGATTTTCAGGACCATATCCATTTGTCAAGGATAAAATGAAAATTGACACCATCAGATCAGTGCACTATCAAAAGCATCACCAGCACAGAGTGACAGAACTACAGGCTTTAAAGTGTTTGTTCATGAGCATAGTTTGCACATTTGCTATAAGTCCAGGATCAGGCAGAGACAAGCATGGTGTGCTGCCTATTGTGATCACACAATGTGTTATGGCAGAGATTTAGAGAAAATTATCCAAAGTTATCTTGTTAGCATAGTCACTATACTATGAGATCCATTATAATACGACAAAAAAGGGGACACCATATTGCAAAAAACTGCTCTAAGACAAGTAAGTCAGGTAATGAAATTCAGTGAGAAAAACATTTCACAGTGATATAGACATAGTGAAAGAAGATAAGACAACTGCCAATGTGTATCAGTACTGCACTAAGCATCAGCAGCCAGGGTGCATGACAACAAAGGGGGCAGACAGTAATCAACAGACTGGGCAAAGTAAAATACTACAAGGGCATGACAGGTTATTGTGTAGCAGTCATACTGACATAGAACATAGCACAGGGGCATGACAGGTTACTGTGTAGCACTTACCTTGACAGAGAACCTAGCACAAGGGCATGACAGGCAGAGCCGGATCCAGCACTAGGTGACCTAAACAATCGAATAGGGCACACTGGTTTGGAGGGGCCCCCACTGGCTAGGAGAGTGCCCACTGGACAGGGGTCCTGCTGCAACATTTATGTTTTAATTAAAAAAAAAAAAAAAAAAAATATATATATATATATATATATATATATATATATATATATATATATATATATAGTGTGTGTGTGTGTGTGTGTGTGTGTGTGTGTGTGTGTCTTCTTTAAGGGCATTCATTATTAAGAAACACCTGTTATGTATCCACACACACCTGCTGTTGATACTGCTATTACATGTCTACTCATGGAATTTAAATACACAACTGGTCCTCTATGGGAAAAAGCATGTGCACAAACCCACAAACAGAAATGGCAAGGTGCTCTTTGTATGTGTGAATATGTATGTAGTTAGGGATGTAGTTAGGGATGACTGGCAGGTGAATTTACTCAGGCTTAAACTCTGTACCTTGGTTACAGTGCACAAGAGTCTGAATTCTTTACAACACCTACCAGACTATGACGTTCAGTGCTTTTTCACAGAATTGTGAGTTTTGGTGCTTTTTCAAGGAATTGTGAGCTTCGCTACATTTTCAGGGAATTGTGAGCTTCAGCACATTTTCAAAGAATTGTGAGCTTCAAGAGAAGACATGCTTACTGGAGCTCATTCTAAGCCTGTTTTCAATGTGCAACTCTTTTCTTTAGCAAATGGTTGCCACTATTTGTGCTAGTAATTTTGAAAGCAGTGTTAGTAGTACAAAAGTTAGCATACTTGTGAGTTTTACTCCCACACCATGAAGATGGACTGCTGATACTGTGTTGTACTTTAAGGGAATATAGGATTGCTGCAGTCCTGAGTGTGTCCATCCTCCATTGGATGAGATGTCTTGTAACTATGAACCTTTTGTTGGTTTGCCATCCAATCCCTACTACAATATTATCATCTTATCATTTTTTACTGTAACATAGACAATTTATTCTTCAAGAGCAGTAGGCACCAAATTTGTAGACGAAATACTGAAATTTAAAGTTGTTTGCTAGTAGCAACATTGTCAGTAGTTACAGATCTAAGAAAGGCAGCACAACAAATAAACTATTGAAAAGGAACCCCAACGGCTTCAGGCAGGATGCTTAAATGTAAAAAAGTTTATTATAAAATCTCAGCATGTTTTTTCGTCACTCTCGTAGAGTAACTTCATCAGTTTTTACGTTTAAGCATCCTGCCTGAAGCCGTTGGGGTCCCCTTTCAATAGGTTGTTATTAGTTACAGATCTCTTTAATGTGCAGTTACTCAGATGAGTTTTAATTCTGCAGAGATTGTGTATATTGACTGATATTGGTGGATTGTAATGACAGAAGTTTCAGCTACCTTTTTATGGTTGAAATGTTCTGAGATAGGCAGATTTGTCATTGTTTTGGTTTATATGTTTTGTTTCATTGCTTACTGGAAAAATGTTTAAAATTACAAATTTAAAACACAGTCTAAAAGTAGTACAGTATTAGACAAGGAACATAATTTAATACAATCAGGAAAATGATTTAAAGAATGCATGCATATATGCATAGTCCTAAAAATATGCGCATGGGACCTATGGTATGAAGATAGCCCAAAGGTAAACTTAATCTGCAACTGTCCAGATACATTTTCTTTTAATATGATTTTCAATGCTGTTTCAATGAAGGTGAGTTTCAAGGGCAGATATGTTTACTGTTAAGGCTAAATCTATTTTCTTTCTGAAACAGCATTGTTTTGTTTAGCAAATATCTATCAGAGTTTGTACTATAAAAATGTAAATAAAAGTTTTAAATTAAATCCAAATATCTGTAATCATTGCAATAGTAAAGAAAAAATAGTATGCATACTGACAGGTTTGAACAGTGTTTATGATAACTGGAGAAAATTAGCCAAGTAATATGACAATGGAATGGTTGTGGGGGATCTGCTCTGTGTGTGGGTGCTGCTGCAGGCTGGTGGCTGCTGTGTGTGTGTGAGGGGGGGGGGCTGCTGCCAGGGTGGGGTTGCAGTGTGCATGAGGATCCTGATTCATCATCCTGCCTAGGGCCTAATTTGGCCATGACCTGGCTCTGCTGACAGCTTACTATGATGCACACAAGAGCAAGACAGGTTAGTGAGTAGCACTCATGTTGATAGAGCACATATGCGAAGGGCATGACAGGTTACTGTGTGGCACTCTGACTGACAGACAACATAGCAGAAGGGCATGTCAGGTTACTATGCAGCACACAGACAGATAGAGAACACAGCACAAGGGCCTGAATGGTTACTTCTGTAGCACTCATCCTGATAAAGGACATAGCAGAATAGCCTTACAGGTTACTGTGTAGCACTCATTCTGACAGAGAACACAGCACATGGTCATGGCAGGTTACTGTGCAGAACTCATCCTGACAGAGAACATAGCACAAAGACATGCCAGGTTACTTTTCTTGAACTCATAAACAGAACTTAGCACAAACGTATGAGAGGTAACTATGTAGCACTCATTCTGACAGAGAACATAGCAGATGGACATGGCAGGTTACTCTGTAGAGCTCATCCTGACAGAGAATACAGCACAAAGGAATAAGACATTAATGTGTGGTGCTCATCCGGTCAGAGAACATAGCACAACGGCTGGTTGAGTTAGTGCTAGGCATTCACCTTGACAGAGAAAATAGCACAAGGGCATGACAGGTTACTGTGGGCCACTCATCCTGACAGAGAACATAGAACAAGGGCATGCAAAATTACTGTCCAGCACTCATTGTGACAGAGAACATATCAGAAGGGCATGCTAGGTTACTTTTCTTTCACTCATACAGAGAACCATAGCACAAGGGCATGACAGGATATGGTGTAGCACTCATCCTGATATAAGACATAGCACAAGTCCTGCCACATTACTGTTCTGTTTTGCACTCATTTTGACAGTGAGCATAGCACAAGGGCATTAAAAGTTACTGTCCAGAACTCATCCTGACAGAGAAACTAGCACAACATCATGACACAATACTGTGTGGCACTCATCCTGACATAGAATATAGCACAAAGGCATGCCAGGTTATTGTGTAGCACTCATCATGACAGGGAACATAGAACATGGCCATGCAAGATTAATGTGTAACACTCATCCAGACAGAGAACATTGAAGAAGGTCAGGGCAGTTTACTGTGTCACACTTATCCTGATCAAAACATAGCACAAGGGAATGCTATGTTACTCTGTAACACTTATCTTGACAGAGGACATTACACAAGAGCATGACAAGTTATTGTACAGCACTCATGCTTACAGAGGATGTAGCAAAACATCATGACAGGTTATTTTGTAGCACTCTTCTTGACTGACAACATAGCACAAGGGCATGACAGTTAACTGTGGAGCTTTCATTCTGGTAGAGAACATAGCATAAAGGCATTGTTGACAAACTCAAGAGGTAAGGTGAAAACCTTTATGTCACCCAGTGGATAGCAAGCTGGCCCACAGACAGGACCCAAGAAGATAGAATTGTGTAATCCACCTTTACAAAGAGGGCAGTCACAAGTGGAGTCCCTCAGGGATTGATTCTAGGACCACTCCTTTTTGGCATTTGTATCTCTGAATTAAATGGCCAATATCAATGGCCTCTGGCTGACTAAATTTGCAAATGATTGCAAAGGAGGAGCTGTTATTGAATCCCCCACCAACAGAAATATTCTCTAGGAAGGGCTGACACAGATAAACAACTGGTGTCAGAATCATGGACTAAAACCAAATGCCAAGAAACTCATAATAGTATCCTTCAAGAAGTCATCCATCAATGGTAACTATCATATTGACAGCACACCCCTAAATACTGACCCAGTAATCAGGGACTTGGGGACACACATAAACAGTAATCTAGCCTTTGACTATCATGTGTCTACAGTAGTGAGGACATCATTCTATGTTGTGCAACTTATAAACAAAGGTATGGAATCTAGGTCCAAGTAAGTAATTGTTCCACTGTTTTCAGCATTCATCAGACCTATTATCGAGTACAGTGTCCCTTCTGGTAGATATCTAACCAGGCATATCCAAAAATTGGAACATTCACAGAGGTACCTCACTAAAAGAATAAAAGGAGTAAGTAACATGCCCTGTGCAGACTGCATCAAGGCCCTATCCCTGTATTCTGCCTCCTACAGGCTGCTGGGGGGAAGATCTATGTATGGCTTACAAGGTATTAGCAGACCCCACTTCGTTTAACCTCCTGCATATCCACAAAACAAACAGTGCCAGAACTACCCATTCTAAAAACTTAAACCTTGCCTATGATATAAATAAGGGTCTGCTGGAGAGACAGGTATGTGTCCTAGAGACTAATCCTTCCCTGGAATAGGCTCATCATCCATGTGAAGCAGAGTCCCTCCCTAATCCAATTAAAGTGTAACTTGGACAACTTGATGGGGAACAGGAAATTCATCCCTGGTTTGGCACCTATGTCTCTAATGGACACAGGCATCCAATAAATGGTTAATCTTCCATGCCCCTGGTTGTAAATGTTTCATCTCCCAAGCCGCTGCTTACACCTATCAAGGGTACCAGAACTTGTCAGAGATTTGGGGTGCATGGCTACACTTAAAAGGCCTTTATGGTCATTAGCCTAGTAAACATCTATGAACCTATGACCCTAAGCCAGGTAACTGTAGCAGTCATTTTGACAGGTAACACAGTAGAAGGGCATGCCAGTTTACAGTTTATCCTGACAAAGAACATTGCACAGGGGCATGACAGGTTACTGTGTAGCATTTATCCTGGAAGAGAATATAGTCAAAGGCATGATAGGTTACTGAGTAGCACTCATGCTGAAAGAGAACCTAACACAAGATCATGACAGTTTACTTTATGGCACACATCCTGACACAGGACTTTGCAAAAAGACATGACAAATTACTCCAGCACTCATCTTTACAGAGAACATAGCACAAGGTCATGACAGGCTTTTTTGTAGCATTTTGACAGCAAACATATCACAAGAGTATGACAGGTAACTGTGTAGCCCTTATCCTGACAGTGAACTTAGCACAAGGACATGAAAAAATACTGTCCAGCACTCATCCTTACAAAGAATGTAGCACCATGACTGGTATGACAGTTTACTGTGTAGCCATTATCAACAGAGAATGTGGCATAAGGGCATGCCAAGTTACTATGCAGCACTCATCCAGACAGAAATAATATCACAAGCGCATGACAAGTTGTTTTCCAGCACTCACCCTTAAAGAACACTTAACACAAGGGCATAACAAGTTACTGTAGCACTCATAAGCATACCAAGTTAGCAAAACATAACAAAAGAAAAATAGAGACTTCACTGAAGGATAATGAATGACTCTTTCTCAC
>NC_056726.1:665748478-665783478 GCF_019279795.1 Protopterus annectens | reverse complement strand
CCGAATAAGCAGATTCTAGTCTAAGCATGTGCACGCGCGTGTTAGCCACTGTGACCGTGTTTTTGCTGGAATGCACGTTGCTCCCCCCTGAGGAAACAGAAGGGAAAAAGGAAGCATGGGAAATAGTAGGAAGCTAGCAGAAATTACTGGCAGAGCTAACAGGTGAAAACAATCAGAAGCAGGCAATTACACAGGCAGAACAGTAGCCCAGCCCAGTACTTAAAACACTGCAAACAACAGTGCAGAATGTTTCTCTCAAGAGACACTGCAACAGAGGAGTAAGCTACTAGAAGTGAAAACTGAAAAAGCTTCACTCAGACCAAAAATGCTAGGGGCTGCCATAGCTGTTATAAGGAGACATATGCAACTTGCTGAGGGTGGTGACTATGGAAATGCTGCCAGACAACCCACAGTGAGGAGACAGAGAAAAGTGTACAGGCCCAGGGTCACCTACCAGGCGTTATATGAGCTGGAGATAGTGGAGCGCTATAGAGTGGACAGAGACCTCCTGCAGCAGATTGTTGAGCTGTGCAGGCCACGCCTCACACACAGAACCAACAGAGGGGAACCCATCCCAGTGGAAACCAAGGTATGTGTTGGCATAAGAATACTAGCAAGAGGTACCTTCCAGAGACCAACTGGTGATATGATGGGGATATCACAGGCATCAGCATCCAGGGTAATGCACCAGTTCCTGGATGCCATGTCAGCATATATTGGTGAGCATGTATATTTCCCCAATTCCCATGAGGTATTGGCCAGCAATATGCATCTCTTCCAGCAAATAGCGGAATACCCTGAGGTAGTGGGTGCAATAGACTGCATGCATATATGCATCAAAGCACCAGCTGGTGAGCAGGGTAGGGCCTACATTAACTGCAAGGGCTTCCCCTCCATCAACTGCCAGGTCGTGTGTAATGCCCAGGGCATAATAATGAATGTGTGTGCTGGCTGCCCTGGAAGCTACCACGATTCACATATCTGGCATCTGACGCAGCTGTACCAGACATTTGCCAATGGGGACATCCCACATGGTCACGTAGTGGGGGATGCTGGCTATGTACTGGAGCCGTGGCTGATGACACCCATCAGAAACGCACACACACCTGAACAAGAATGCCATAATGAGGCACACGCACAAACACGAAATGTAATTGAGCGTGTGTTTGGACTGCTCAAGTCATGGTTCCAATGCCTGGACACATCTGATAGAGCATTGCAGTGCTCACAACTACATGTACCCAAATCATCATGGTATGTGCTATGCTACATAATATGATTCTGCGAAAACAGCTGCAGCAGGACCAGCATAGGGCTGGGCCAAACAGCCCCCCACCATTGCTAAGCCAATCACAGGCAGAGCGTGACTCGGAGGAGGAACAACCTGAGCCTGCCCCAGTAGGCAGAAGGAGGCATGCCCAGTATGTCTTGGCCTTGGCAAAGCGGCAACACATAGCACATACACTGGCTCAGTAGGAACCCAGGAAATGATACCTCTCTCTGATTCACACATATAGTAAAAGGGATGCCTAAGTTGACACAACCTGCTATCAAACATGTACACGGAGTGTAATATGTGTATCCAAAATAGACAGCCCTGCAGCACCACCTGAGGCATGATTTCCATGTGTTAAGCAATGTAACACCATGTAGTATATGCAAACATGATGACCCTGACTAACATCCTACCCTCACCAAGCATGATGCCAGAATATGAAGACGAGATGATCAATTACAATAATTGGCTTAAGTATTGCCATTAGTCAAAGGGGATCCAATACGTGCCAGCCTGGGATGACATGCTGAGCAAGGCACGATCCTCCACCTCCATAGGTATCACAAGGGATAAGAACCTAGATGTAATGCTGCCCAATGCCAGATGTCCAAACTGAAAGATGCATGCAGTCTAAACTCCCCTCAGCATGGAGAATGTTGATATCTGTCCTGTAACAGAAAACTGGGTTAAGGCTCACAAGAACACCCTAACACTACCAGGTTACACCTCATACCATGCTTTACAGCCCCAAAACATGGAATAAACTACAAAAGGAGGGTGAGTAGCAATAATTGTCAAGGATAACCACACCCACATGTTGGTACCACAACAAGAAGCAGCATGGATTATCCATGCTCAAGTAACAGTGGCTAAGACTGCCTGCCAGTTTGTAGCCTGCTACAGACTACCCTCCTAATGCCAGGAACTGCACTTGGCCTACGTTGGAACACATGGAAATATCAAGCTCTCCAAACAACATTATATTGGGTGACTGAAAATACTCAAACATAGACTGGGAGCATTATCCCAGCATCAACACCCTAGGCCAAAGGTTCCTAGAATCCATAAACCAACATGCTCAGGAACAATGTACCACTCCCACAAGAGGGGTAAGCATACTGGATGTGATAATCAGCAACATGGGTACTCTATGGCCAGATGAGAAGTGTATTCCTCACTGGTAAGATCAGACCATAGAGTAATCACACTGGATATTCACAGCCGGACCACAGTCCCTGTCCAGAAAACCACAGTGAAAAACATATGTAAAGGAAATGTTGCACTCCTCCAAACTGATGTGGAATCCATTAAAGGCCCTGTGCCTGTGGAAAATATGGGCCACACCTCAGAACCCTTTATAAATGCATTCTATGAACACAGTCAGGAATGCATGGATTATGCAATCCCAAATAAAACCAAGGCCCAATACCATACACACAGGCATCTGGCATGGTGGATCACAGCCATTACCAAACCATGCAAGAGAATGAGGAAGTCACCACATGATAGAGCAAACCCAAAAAGGGAAGTAATCTTTGATCAGTATTATGGCAATAAAATATGGCCAGTCATAAAATCCACTAAGGCGAGCTACAACAAGTTGAATCTGTGAATCTTGGGCAATGTTACACCTGCCCCATGTACACAGACAACCCCCTCCACCCCCCAAGAAATACAAATATATGTGAGAGATGCAAGCACATCTCCAAACTGGAGGCTGAGCTCCCTCAACTCAGTACTATCTAAACTAGTCAGGAGGAGAAGGTAACCACACACACCACAAACCCACTCACATAGACCTATCACAACTGCAAACCAAATACATAAACACACAAAAACATTCCTGGAGGCTATAATTAAAAAACACCAAATCAACAGAGACCTCCAAAACAGACACCCAAGCAACCACTACCCCCAAACATAGCACATGCAACACATAGTACACAAAGTCGGTGTGCCAAACAGTCACAGCCCATAAGGACAAACAACATGCCTGATACACTTGTAATAGGTGACTCCATAGGCAGACACACTGATGTCCCGCTCACCAGACTGAACAAGGAAAAGGGTACAGTAAGCTGCCTGTAGGCTGCTACAATCTGCCACATAACACAATCATGCAGGTCACTCCAAAGCAAGTACAAATATGACTCAGTCATTGTCCATGCTGGTGTGAATGACCTGAGACGTACTTCCCTGGACTACATGTAAAGAGACATAGAGGAGCTCTCCGATTATGTAGGCCAGGCCGGTATGACTCTGACCCTGATCAGCATCCTACCCCCACCAAGAATGATGCCACAGTACAAACACAGAATGATCAGCTTTAACAATTGGCTCAATTACTGGTGTCATTCCAAGGGGATACAATGTGTGTCTGCTTGGGATGTCATGCTTGACAAGCCATGTTGCTTTGCAAGGGATGGCTTTCACCTGTCACCCCTGTGTGTCTGGATATTGGCTAAGGCTCTTGCCACCTCCATAGTGCCTTTTGTAGGTAAGGCTGAAAAGACAAACCCACCTCCCCAGAAAACATAAGTGGAAAAAACATGAGGGTAATGCTGCTCAATGCCAGATGTCTAAACCACAAGATGCACACTCTCGAGGCCCTCCCCAGTATGGAAAACATCAATGTCTGTGCAGTGATGGAAACCTGCATCAAGGCTCCTGAGAGCACCCCAGCACTACCAGGTTATACCTCAAATCATGCTTTTCGGCGCCAAAACCTGGACCAAACCACAAAAGGAGGGGGAGTATCCATATTCAGCAAAGATACCCACATGTCCAGGTTACTGACAATGCATGAAGCATCAGAGACCATCCATGTGCAACTAATTGTAGGCAAAACCGCTGTACAGTTTGTAGCATGCTACAGACCACCCTATCAGACCCAGGAACACCACTCAGCCTCCCTGAAGACACTGGAGAGTATGAATGTCTCCCCAAATACCAGACAAGGTACTCACAAATCACCACATAGGTGGTAAACCATTACATATGGAAGAAGTAATCAGGGACCTAGGGACACAAGTGGACAGTAACCCCACATGCAACACTCACTTTGCCAACATGGCTAGGAAGACCACCTATATTGGCCACCTTATCATGAAAGGATTCACATCTACATCAAGAGAGGTCATTGTGCCCCTATACTCTTCTCTTATCAGGCCCATAAGTGAGTACAATGCCCCATTTGGGATGTACCATACCTGACACCTGCAGCAGTTAGAAAGACCTCAAAAGTACCTGACCAAGAGGATAAAGGATGTCAAACATTTGTCATATGCTGACTGGCTGACAACACCCCAGCTGTATGCAGTCACATACTGCATACTCAGAGGTGATGTATGCCTGATGTACAAGGTCATGTTCAATACAGAATTGATGGACATTCTCCAGCTCAGAAAATCCAAAGCCATTAGAGCCGTGAGAGTGACAGATGTCAACCTCAACACATAAATAAATCAGATGTGCTGGAGGGACAGATTCCTAACCCAGAGACTCCCTACACTCTGGAACAGAACCCACTCCATGTTAGGCAGAGCCCCTCACTGACTCTCTTCAACAGGAATCTTGCCAAGTGGATGGGAGATCGTAGATTTACACTGGGGGTCTTCAGTGTGTCACATCTAGACAGAGGCACAGTAAAGTAAACCCTAAATGGCCATAATATTGACATAGCAAGGGGTGGCAAAAGCCACACACACTCTGGCTAGGCTGATAAATGCCCTAGGGCAGATAGCCCAGTATGAACCTATGAACCTATGGAGATACAAATTGTACAGGACACTAAGGATAATCACAAGGCTGTCTTAACTGATGGTAGGAACCTTGTTGGGAATTCACAGATATGCTCTGAATTACCAAATATTACAAACAATACACCAAACCCACACACATTGCCAACATCCAACCTGACAGGTTCAGTGCAAACCCCCCCCCCAAAATGACAAATATCTATCCCAGCAGAGTGCTGGCCCCCTGGCATTGCAGATGCTATGGTAACAGGCAGCATCTTCAAAGCAAGACACACAGCATCAATGGTACGAGATGGTGTCCTGGGCTGTGTCCAACATGAACTCCAAGAAGGATGGAATGCCAAATAACACTACTGCTCAATTTCAGCCTTACCACAGGATATGTTCCCAAAGAGCAGTGTACAGCAACAGTGGTCCCTCTCCACAAAGGTGGTGCCTCAATGGATACTGCAAACTATCACCCCAGAACCCTGACAAGCCTGGTCTGCAAAACTATGGAAAGGATCATCATGGACCTCAGAAATAAAGATATTGGGGACCTACAGACACTGGACCCTACCCAGCGTGGCTTTCTTAAGGGCAGATGCTGCCCCTTAAACATGTCTGACTCATTTGAAACAGTCATCAAGGCCATTGATGAGGGGAATGTGGTCCACACAGCCTATCTGGACCTTGCAAAAGCCTTCCATACAATACCCCACATGTTCATTATAGATAAGCTCACCAGCTTAAATATAAACCCCTATGTCAGTAGATGGGTTGCAAACCAGCCCAAGGACAGAACTGACATGGTCAGACATGCTGCAGTCATGTCAGACTACAAACCAGTTACAATTGGCATCCCACAAGGTCCAGTCCTGGGACCTCCCTTGCATGGTATATATTTCCCATAGGTACAGGCCAACATGGAAGGACTGTGTCTGAACAAGTTTGCAGAGGACTACAAACTGGGCCCCTTATCTGACTCTCCAGCTGACACAAGCATCCTACAATAGGGCCACATAGAAACAGCCAACTGGTGCCAGAGCCATGTCATCAAGCTAATTGCAGAAAAGTGTATAGGTATCCCCTGTGGATAAACAGTAAGTGCCCACCAATTACCACATAGGTGTTAACCCATTAAGTACTTTAGAAGTAATAAGAGACCTGGGGATACAATTTGATAGATATCTTGCATTTGACAACCATGTGGCTGTAGTGGTTACAGAAACATACCATATACCCACCTAATCATGAAGGTAGTCAGATCTAGATCAGGGGAGGTCATTGTGCCTCTTCAGTCATCCTTCATCAGCCTCACAATTGAGTACAATGGCCCCTGTGGGATGTACCCCAGCAGACACCTCCAGCAACTGGAAAGACCCCAAAAGTACCCCACCAGGAGGATCAAAGAGCTCAAACAGATGCCATGTGTTGCCTGATTAAACAAACTGCAGCTCCACACAGTGCCATACTGCCTGCCCAGAGGCAATCTGTGCCTGATGTATAAAGCCATGTCCAAGCTGGAATCAATGAACATGCTGCACCTTGTACAATCTGAATGCCAGTGAGCTATGCACATGAGAGACCTGAATCCCAGCACTGACATACATAGGACAGGCTGTAGTGATTGATCCATAACCCAGAAGTTCACTCCACTCTTGAGTAAACTCCCACTACAGGTTAGCCAGAGAGTCCCTCATTGACTCTCCTCAACAGGAATCATGATGAGTGGATGGGAGATGGTAGGTTTACCCTGGGTATCACTGTTATGTCACAGGTAGACAGAGGCACAGTATACTAACCTTGAAATATGTGATGTCAAATTCCAGTTACAATGTGTGTTGAAGGACAAACACACTCTCTGACTAGCAGTAGAAATGGCCTAGGGCACATCGCTAGTGTTTGTCAATGTCCACCCAAGTTGTGGAATACACTACCAATGTTGGACAAGCCTGGTGTAAGTAGTCCATATCCGAACAAAATGCAGCATGGTCATATGTGCACAGCTGGCCCTTAACCAGTCTGGTGTGGTCACTATGAATATTGAAAGCAGTGATAGGACTGAAACCCAGGATACTGTCCACCACAGTGAAAGTACTGAACCAGTACACTATACAATATTACAGTGTATGGTCATTATGAAAGGATGTTGACAACTGTATGCAAACTATCCCATGGAAACCCTGCAGGCACAGTATAATCCCTGTCGGGTTCAGACACAAAGCAGTTGGGCAGTATGTACACAACATGACTCCCAACACACAACTATAAATGTGAAATATTGTGGAAGTTCACACACACACACAAATGTGGTGGACTGAAGATCTCAACATATGGAAAGCACACACTGGGCATGCTCACACACCGATAAATGAGACATATGTCAGGCAACAAGCCATGGAATATGCCTGAACTGGGCATGCTCACACACTTAGGCCATGTCTCAGTTTAGCAGTTGGTCACACATATGTGGTATTTGTATGTGTTAAACCAGGAACCAACCACAAGACAGCAATCTGCCCAGTGCACACAGTTAAATGACTACAGAGACATAAGTTAAATAGTGGATCCCACACATATTCAAACATCTTCCACAGATACACAAGTTGTACATAGAAACAGGGAAAGCTATGGCAATAAAGACCTGCAAACAGTTTATCAGCAACAAATATTGTGCATCTGAAAATTAAACATATGGGTGTAGAGGTCAATACTAGGCTGTTTGCCCTAGGGAATACAAGCTTAGCCAGAGTGTGCTTGGCATCTGCCTCCCCAGTGCAGTAGGCTACTGTGCCTCTGTAAAGTAGGTCACAGAAGGCACCATGTAAGGCTAGTGTGCTGTGCCTCTGTCAAGCAGGGACACAGTGGAGATCCCAGGGGTTGAATTTGCAATGTCACATCTATGTTTGAATCCCGCAAATGCTAAGTGTGTGTGTGTGTTTGGGTGAGGGGGGTTAGTGTGTGTGCAATTCTGTGTGAATGAAATGTCCCTTTTGCCAACTAGAAGAACACACTGCATGATGCACACTCCTCTTTCTAAATACTGATGATGTCAGCACCCTGTAAGTACAGCAGGAGAAGGGAAACCTCCCAGTAATGCGAATAGTGTGCTCCGCTAATGCGTCTCTCTCAAGTGTCAGAACATAGTTAGGTAGGGGTTTGAATCCTGTAAATGCTCAGTGTGTGTGTTTGGGTGAGGGGAGTTAGAGTGTGTGTGCAATTCTGTGTGAAAGAATTGTCCCTTTTGCCAACTACAAGAACACACTGCATGATGCACATTCCTCATTCTAAACACCGATGATGTCAGCACCTTATAAGTACAGCAGGAGAAGGGAAACCTCCCAGTAATGCAAATAGTGTGCTCTGCTAATGCATCTCTCTTAAGTGTCATAACATAGTTAGGTAGGGGTTTGAATCCTGCAAATGCTCAGTGTGTGTGCCTGGGTAAGGGGGGGTTAGTGTGTGTGAAAGAAATGTCCCTTTTGCCAACTACAAGAACACACCGCATGATGCACATTCCTCATTCTAAACACTGATGATGTCAGCACTCTATAAGTACAGCAGGAGAAAGGAAACCTCCCAGTAATGCGAATAGCGTGCTCTGCTAATGCGTTTCTCTCTTAAGTGTCATAACATAGTTAGGTAGGGATTTGAATCCTGCAAATGCTTAGTGTGTGTGTGTTTGGGTGAAGGGGGTTAGTGTGTGAAAGAAATGTCCCTTTTGCCAACTACAAGAACACACTGCATGATGCACATTCCTCATTCTAAACACCGATGATGTCAGCACCCTATAAGTACAGCAGGAGAAGGGCAACCTCCCAGTAAAGCGAATAGCGTGCTCTGCGAATGTGTCCCTCTCAAGTGTCATAACATGGTTAGGTAGGGGTTTGAATCTTACAAATGCCATGTGTGTTTTTGTCACACAGTTTGTCCATGTGTGTGAGGTGTTGCTCTTAATATTGTATGACATAGATCATATCAGTAATGTCAATGCACACATGAGGTATGTGTGTGCCACATAGACATATGTACCTGTGACCTGAAATAGTTCCCATGTGTGAAGCCTGCCTCATGTGAATACATGTAATTTGCATTACACAACTTTATGACTGTGGTTTTCTGTGCAGGGGCTGCATTTGGTATGTGAATATACAGTGAGAGTAGTCTATGGTGTCATCTTACCAGTGAGGGATACACTTCTGGTCTGGAGCATATAGTCCACTTGTTGGTGATGAACATGTGCAGCATGTATTCCCCACTTGTGGGAGTGGTAACAAGTTGTTCCATAGCAATTGAGTGTATGGATTCTAGGAACTTTACACCTAGGGTGTTGGAGCTACAGTAATGCTCACAGTCTATGTGTGGGTAAATGAAGCTGCCCAATATATTGTTGTTTGGAGACACCTGCAGATATATATGTATTCTTAAGTAGGCCAAGTGTGTTACCTGGGTTTGGGAGTGTGGTGTGTGCCAGGCTATGATCTGGATGGCAGTCTTACCCACTGTTAGTTGCACATGGATAGTCTCTGATGCTTCGTGCTGTGCCACCAACCTGGAGGTGTGTGTATCTTTGATGAATATTGATACTCCCCCTCCTGTTCTGTTTTGGTGCAAGTTATGTGGCCGACAAGCATGGTATGAGGTATAACCTGCCAGTGCTGGAGTGCTGTTGGGGGCCTTGAACCAGGATTCTGTTACTGCACAGATATTGATGTTCTCCATGCTAAGGATAGTTTCCAGTGAATGCATCTTGACATTTACACTGCTGGCGTTGAGTAGCATTACTATTAGTTTCCTATCCCTTGTGATACCTATGGAGGTGGTCTTGTCTGTTGAGCCTTGCCTAAAAAATGCACTATGGGTGTATCAAGAGCCTTTGCCAATATCCGTAAGCCCATGGGTGACAGGTGCAAGCTGTCCCTAGCATAGCAGTGTGGCTTGTTGAGCATGTCATCCCAGGCTGACAGGCATTGGATCCCCTTTGAATGACACTGAAACATAAGCCAATTGTCTGAATTGATCATCTTGTCTACATATTGTGGCATCATTCTTGGTGAGGGTAAGATGCTACTCAAGGTCAGGGTCATACCAGTCTGGGCCACATGCTCAGAGAGCTCCTCTATGTCTCTCATCATGTAGTCCAGGGAGGTATGTCTCAGGTCATTCACACTGGCATGGACACTGACTGAGTCATATTTGTACATGCCTTGGAGTGACCTGTGTGTTTGTGTTATGTGGCAGATCATAGCGCCCGACAGGCATCTCACCATGACCTTCTCCTTGTTCAGCCTGGTGAGCAGGACATCAGTGTACCTGATGATAGAGGCACCCATCACAAGTGTAGCAGGTGTGTTGTTTAGCCTTTGTGACTGTTCGGCACACTGGCTTTGTGAGCTATGTGTTGCACGTGTTCTGTTCTGGGGTAGCGGTTGCTTGTGTGTCTGCTTTGGAGGTGTCTGCTGCATAGGCAGACCTTTATTTAGAGACTCCGAGTATGGTTGTGTGTGTTTATTTGTTTGGAGTGCTGTCGTGGAAGGTCTATGTGAGACTGGAATGGTAGTGACCATGGTTTCCTTCTCCTCCTGACAGGTTTTGCCAGTACTGAGTTGAGAGAGCTTAGCCTGCAGTTTGGATATATGGTTGCATCTCTCACATGTGGTGGAATTTGTTGGGAGGAGGAGAGGGTTGACTGTGTAAATGAGGCAGTTCTAACATTGCCTCTAGATTCCCAGATTCACCAGCTGGACCATGGAGGAGATTGACAACTGACCTTTGAACATGCTAGGCTAGTATTGGGAATTCCTTTATAATTAACAACAAAAAGGGCCAGTGTGGAACAAGGTACGTAAGGTGAGTTTGTAAGGGTGTAGTGCTTTTAGTTTGTTAGTGCTGGCATATATAAATGCTTTAGTGAGCAAGTGCCAGGTATCTCAAATGCAATGTATTACAGGTAACTTAACTGCATAACTGACAAATACTAACTTTCTGTCAAGTGAAACAAGGACATAGATACACTAAGCAATGCACATGTCACTAGGGATTCTCAGAGGCACTGTAAAGCTGCATTTCAGGTGGGATTAGTGTTTCAGGGAAATAACAAGCAAACAAGCATACAAACAAAGCTACAATCAGCAGGCATGGATCTAGTCTATGCTACAGCAAACAAGGTATACCAGTTTCAGTAAGACACAGTTCAAATATGCAGGCACTATAAGCCTTTAGCCAGAAATTCCCACCTCAGACGGGCAGAGTCCAGCCTCTCCTCTCACAAGAGTGCAGACCATGAACCTTTGTAATGGGAAATAACTGGCCTGAAGCCCAACTGCTTAAACCAGAACTAATACACATTTATAATGACAGACACTGAGCCCTCAATCAGCATTCCCCAATTTAGTAGGCTGTATGCTACCTGTTCTGCCACCACAGTATCCCTGACATTTAATGAGACTCACCTCCTGTCATAGTTAGTTGTGTGTTTTGGAGCTGTCAAGCATGGTATGAGGTGTAACCCCGTAGTGCTAGGGTGCTCTTGGGAGTCTTGAACCTGTTGTCTATTACTGCACAGATATCAACATTCTCCATGCAGAGTAGAGGTTGTACTGCATGCATCTTGCAGTTTACATGTCCACCATTGAGTATCATAACTTCCATTTACTTATCCCTGTGCTACCTATGTAGGTGGCCTTCTGTTTACAGCCTTACCAGCAGAATGCAAAGATGTGCAGACATTACACTATGGTAATTTATAGGGGTGTACCAAACAATACAATGACAATCATACTATTAATGCATCAGGCATGCTGGGATATACCCACAATGATATCATTACACTGCACAGTTGACAACATGATAATATTACTACACATCTATGTAGTCACCCTGTGCATGAGCACCATGTTAACCAGTCCTGCATCGATGTTACAGATTGCAGCAGGTGGCACAGTTTCATCATATGCACAGGGTGTGTACTTGGTATGCCTGAGTCTGCCACTGATACAACCAATCGACATGTATGTGTGTGTGTGTGTTAGTGAGGGACAACCGTAGAAGATGGGGCAATGTTGATGCAGTGTGTGCGTGTATGTGTTAGCCCTAGGTGTTAGCATTATGCATGTGTGTATGCATGCACACAGTTCCACCTTGTGGCCGCCATATACAGGTGTTTGTGGACAGCCACAGACTGTACCTGCCAGGTCATACAGATCACTGTCTCTGGCCACGGACACGGTACCTGTGCCTGGCAGGGGTGCTACGGACAGTATCAGGTACTAAGCCAGACTGGGTACTGTCATCAGAAGCAGGTGGTTGTTGACTGGAGACATGCCCCTGCTAGGACTGTCCAGAGCCACGTGCACGTGGTCTCCTAGGGCGGTCTGATGACAGCACAGACCCAGTATTGCTGGGGCTGGTACTGGCACTATGTGAGCGGCCGTGGGTTTGTTGTCATCTGCGACGACTGCCAGCTGCTGCTGTTGCTGGCATTCATCCACATCGATGCCTCAACCGCCCTGCGTTGCCCTGGCTCATGGACATGTAGTTGTGGAACAGATCTCATGTGTCCCCCCAACGTCTGTCAATGACCTCGGTGAAATTACGGATGGCAGCCGCAACATCATGCATAGTGTCATTCATAGTAGTGCGATGTGCTCTCAACTCCCTCAGACCCTGTCTGGTGTACCGTTCCATACGTGACTGTGCCTGCATTACAGCCCGGAACATAGCTGAGGTTGAAAGACCTCTGTGGGCACGTCTGACAGGGGCAGTATGACCATGGATGCTCCCAGGAGAACCCCTGGACATCTGCCTGTGTGGTACCATGTCAGGACTCTGGCCATGGCTGCTGTGTGGGGATGCATGTGCCACTGATACCACATTACCCTGGTCAATGCCCACTGTATGCTGTCCATCACCTAGGGATATTGGTGACAATGGATGTATTGGCAGGATGACTGTGTGCATTGATGGGGTTGATAGCTGTGTACTGTCGAATGGCTGACCAACAATGGACCTTGGCACACTTCCCTGTGCCATTACACAGGTATCATCATTATCACTATCCCCAGCAGCAGATTCAGGTTCCCTGCTGCACACCACCAGAGCAGCACCAGAACCTGTAAGAAGAAGACAGGAAACACAGTTTACAATGTGCACACGATGTTACCATACATGCACACATGCACACATGTGCACATGCGCATATGCGCACATGCACACATGCACACATGGGCACATGCACACATGCACACATGCACACATGGGCACATGCACACATGCACACATGCGCACATGCACACATGCACACATGGGCACATGCACACATGCACACATGGGCACATGCACATATGGGCTAATGCACACATGCACACATGCACACTCCTCAGTACATGAGATACAAACACACAGACACACCTGCAATCACACACATAGCAATACCATTTTAGGGTATTATTACTATTACTATCATAAGTATTAAAGGAATGTTATTACACACTCACCAGCATGGATTGACTGCCTTGCTGTTACACCAGAGGAACCTGCACAAATAAGACATTCATTGTCAGTGGGCACAACTGTGCCATTGATACTGTGAGTATGATACAGTTCAGTAGTACAACAGTTGGCTTTCACAGGTCTACTGCCGATATTGAGAATATCACTCTTGCACAATAATTACCAGGATAATAGCTACAAACACAGTACACACCTCACACATGCATAAACTACCAGTGTAGAGAACAGTCAAATATAGATATGGCATGTTACCTGCACGCTCCAAGTCCTCCTGCTGGGTGGCTCCAGCCTCCATCATTACACATGTGTGTGGATGTTGTTGTTGTTGGGCTGGAGCCACAACACTTAGGAGGAGCCCCTCCAGTCTGGTGAGGGGGGGTGTATAGCCGCCCCACCACCTGTGGCAAGCTGTTGCCTGTGGATATCAGACGCACACTGATGGACATTTCTATTTAAATCACTGCAGTGATGGTGTACCTGCTCATATGTCCGGTTGTGCATGCCTATATCATTTACCCGACGGACAAAGTCTTGCCGCAGTGCAGCCCTCTCCTGCTGGTTCTGGCTGGTGCGGGAAAAGAGTGTGGCAAAATCCCGCACCAGGCTCTGGTGTATCTCCTCTTCCTCTGCAGCAGAGTACGTGGGGTTGTGCTGGTGCACCATTGCCCTGGAAGGAAAAGAAAAATATGTGAGCAAGTGATATGGCACAAATAAAACTCTACTGTAGTGATATCACTGAACTGCCATATATAGCATCTGTCTGTCTATTAGGGGATACATATGTGAATGACCACATATCAGTGCTCAGCTGACAACTCTGTGACAGTGCCTGGCACACTCCATACAACAAACAAGTATACTCCAGCAGTCAGCACACTGTTTGAGGTCCAATGCACAGCCTCACACTGGGGGTATGTATTAAGGTAATATATGGGGAACATTGTCAACCCATGCAATGCATGCAATGCATAGAACAAATGTCACTGGTAATGCACCGCAGTCTTTGTTGCCATAACCATACCTACACCACAGTCACATACAGGTAACCTCAGCACAACATATGGCAATGTAGTATGTTTGTATCCCAATACCTGACACATCTTTCTCTGGCCTCGCACCAAGGACACACTTTACCATGACAGACACAAAGTCATGCTGAGCAATCACACCATTACAGACCTTGCACACAGTCAGTGGCACATGCATTCCACCTCACATAGTTGGAATTGCAATGAGTACATGTGTGTGTGCATTGTGTCATAGGCAGGTAGTATGCTATTGGGCCTGGGCCTATAGCAGCATACTGTTATGCTACCCTGCCCCTTGGGACACATGTAATGTGGTTGTACTTGCTCCTGTCAAACAGTTACACAGGGTGACTCATATGGCATACTACCTATCTGCATAACATTCAACAGGGGTATGTCTGACATCTACTAATGGGGAACCTTGCTTTGTAATGCTGGATGGTTTACTCCAGGGTATGGCCTATTTGTGGGTAGGAACCTGCACCTCCACCATGTGCTCTTTACTGTGGTGCCAAGGATGACAGACATAGGCCATTTATGCTGGGGATATTGTGAGGTGTTACCATGGTTGTTGGACAACTGTTATGGGTGTGACTTAACTATGTATATCCAGCAGTGGTATGTTCTGTGTCGGTAGTTTGAGAGGCACTCTATCTGTGGTTTTGTCAGTCACTCTGCATAGGTAATGTGTTTGAGGGCATTATCACTGTTTGTTAGGTGTGACTGTATCCTTCTCCCTTTCTGTAGTTGTCATGGGAAGTACATACCATGTAGGACATTGTGAGGTGTATTGGGGTACAGTGACCTACATTTCACTAGCTGACACACCATTTCTGCTGACATGTACCATGTACAGGTATTACAAGACTGGTGTGCCACTGTTAATATCACAGGGGAGGCTATTGTACACTTGTTTCCCATGTTCCCTCCTGACACATCCAGTAGTAGGCAGGCAACCACATATGTGGTGGTTAGTGGTGTAAGTGTTTTGGAATGGGGTATGGTACTCCTGTATCCACACTGGTGTTCAGTACATGCCTTTGTCACCAGGCACCTGTTGCAATACATCTGCACACATGTGCCTCTCTCAGTATATATATCTATCTATATATATATATATATATATATATATATATATATATATATATATATATATATATATATATATATATATATATATATATATATATATATGTATAGGGAGAGAGAGAGAGAGGGGGTGAGAGATAGAGAGAGAGAGATATTCATATACATACATATCTGTACACATGCATATCTGTCTGTATATGTCTATATATATCTATATATGTATGTGTCTATTACATAATATGTGTATATACATATTCTATCCATCTATCTAAATATGTTCATAAGTTCATAGGTAGGTACTAGGCTATCGGCCCTAGGGCCCATACAAGCCTAGCCAATAAATGTACCCTGGCTTTCGCCACCCAAGAAAAGTATTTTCCTATGCCCCTGTCGAGCAGAGCCACAGACGTGATCCCCGGGGTGAATTCTCCATTTCCCATCCAATCATCAGGATCTTTCTTGAAGAGTGCTAATGAGGAGCTCTGTTTGACATAGATAGGTAGTCTGTTCCAGAGTATGGGAAGTGTCTGGGACAGGACTCTATCCCTCCAGCATGTTCTGTTCATTGTGGTGACAAGGTTAAGGTCCCTAGAGCATGTAGCTCACAGGGATTGGGAATTCTTTAAGTGGAGCATGTCCAACAGCTGTAGGTTTGACATAGCTGTGTATGTTAGGCAGAGATCACCCCTGAGTAGGCAATATGCCATGGAGTCAAGCTGTAGTTTTTTGAGACGGTCTGCATAGGGCATCTGTTTGAGGCCAGTAATCCTCTTTGTGATGTATTTCTGTGGTCTTTCCAGTTGTTGTAGTTGTCCTGTGAGGTACATACCAAAAGGGACGTTGTACTCTATTATGGGTCTAATAAGTGATGAGTTGAGGGGAACAATGACCTCTTTTTTCTGGATGGGAATCCTTTTGTGATGAGATGAGCCACGTAGAAGGATTTCCCGACCACTGTGGTGATTTGATTATCAAAGGAGAGACTACTGTGCACCTGTGTCCCAAGGTCTATTATCACATTTTTGGCATTAAGTAGACTACCAGCTATCTGGTAGTTCATGGGTACAGAGTTTATACCACGGGGATGACAATACACATTTTGGCATTGAGCTTCAGGCCATGGCTTTGACACCAGGTATCTGTCTCAGTGAGGGCCTTTTGTAGTTTGCCCACATCGTTAGGAGTTGCGATTATGGCTCCTAGTTTGCAGTCATCTGCAAACTTTGATAGCCACAGACCTTCTGTGTTGGCCTGCACTTCAGAGAAGTAGATACCAAACAGGGGAGGACCCAGGACTGAACCCTGTGGTACTCCACTTGTCACTGGTCTGATGTCGGATTTGGAATACGCTACTTTCACAGTGTGGGTTCTGTCTGTGAGCCAGTTGCCAACCCATCTTATGACATAGGGATGTATACCTAGTATAGTGTGCTTATCTATAATTCCAGAATGGGGGATGGTGTTGAAAGGCTTGGCGAGGTCTACATAAGCTGTGTGAACCATTTCACCATCATCTATGGCTTTGGTGACTGCTTCAAAGAAGTCAATCAGGTTTAGGAGACATGATCTGCCTTTTACAAATCCAAACTGAGTAGGGTCCAGAGTTTGGAGATTACCAATGTCTTTGTTTATGAGTTCCATGATGGTACATTCCATGGCCTTGCAGACCAGGCTCGTCAGGCTAATGGGGTGGTGGTTACCGTGGTCCGTTGTGGCTCCCCCTTTGTGGAGTGGGATGTGTTGTGGTGCTCCATTCAGTGGCTACAAAGCCAGAGGTGAGGCTATGATTGAACATGGTACTGTGGTAGGGTGCCAGTTCATTCAGTGGTTCATGTAGAACGCAGCCTGGGATATTGTCAGGTCCCATGGATGCTGTGTTCTTGGCTTTGGAGAGTGTGTATTTTACCTGTGCAGCCGTGATTATAGGAACTTTGCATTCTTCCAGTATAGAGATGGGCCCTCTAGGGGGTGAGAGGGGGGTAAAGTTAGCACTGAACCTATCTGCCAGGATGTTGGCAATATCAGTTGGTTCTGTATATTTAGTGCCATATGCTGTACCTCAGAGCAGATCTGAGTGTTCCCATTTAGATTCTTGACATAGTTATAGAATGCTTTGTGGTTGTCTTTAGAGTCAGTGGCAATTTTGTTTTCATAACTAGCTTTGGGGGATTTTATGAGGGATCTCAACTTCTTACTGAGGTTGACCAGGGAGTTCCTCCAGTCATGGGAATTTACTTATTTTTGCAACAGTTTCTTTCTTCTGATGTAGAGTTTGTTTATGGCAGAGGACCACCAGACTGGCTTCCTTTGTCTGGGGGATAACATCTTGGTTCTATTAGGAATAGCATGATCCATGCACTTGTGTAAGTGCTTATACAGTGCATTTGTGTTGGATTCAGCAGTCATACCTCTATTGTCCGTCTGCATGGGTGTCATGCAGTTTGCCACTTCAGTGTTAAGAAGTGTGACATTGGCTTTTGAGAAGATTGTTATGATGGTGCTCCTAATTGGGGCTGGGGGTGGGATGTGGATGTCTAGGCTGATTACCTTGTGGTCGGATCTGACCAACGAGGAATTGACCTCTGGTGTGGAACACCAGTTTCCCATGTTGGTGATGACCAAGTCTGGGATATTGCTGCCCCTGGTGGGGGTGTGAATAAGTTGATCCAAGGCGTTGGTATTTATGAATTCTAGAAAACGTTGAGCTATAGAGTTGGTACAGGTGTAGTTTTTCCAGTTAATGGTGGGGTAGGTGAAATTGGCCATTATTAGGGTGTTGGGTTGCACCCAATACTTTCCAGTGTATCATGAAATGAGGGGTGTGAATCCTGGGGCATGGTGGGGGGGGTCTGTAGCAAGCTATGATTTGGATTGCGTTCTTGCCCAGAGTTAATTGCAATTGGATACCTCATATGCATTATGCTGTGCAACTAGCCTGGAGGTGTGGATATCCTTAATGAATATGGACATGCCTCCACCTTTAGTGCTTCTTTCTGGGTTAGGTGGCCAACAGGTGTGGTATGAATTGAAGCCCGGTAATGCAGGGGTGCTCTATGGAGATTTGAACCAGGTCTCTGTCACTGCACAGATGTCACAGATGTCACCGTTTACAGTGGTGTATTTGTCATTTGAACCTTGCCTGACAAAGGCACTAGAGGGGTGGCATGAGTCTTAGCCAGTATCTGGAATCCTGAGGGCGACAGGTGCAGGCCATCTCTGGCAAAGCAATCGGTCATGTCGTCCCAGGCAGACAGATGCTGGATCCCCTTAGAATGACACCAGAACCTTAGCCAATTGTTGAGGTCAATCATTTTGTCCTTGTACTGTGGTATCATTCTGGGTCTATCTATTTCTACATCCCTCTCTTTCTATGTATACATATATGCACATTATATATAGATACATATATAAATATACATACATATACATATAATATATATATATATATATATATATATATATACCTTTTTATTTACACATACGAATAAACACACTAACATACTGCTAAACATTCATTACTGTACAACCTACATTGTACGTTGCACTACAACCTACATTGTTATGTGCACATAGCATTCTTCACATACATATGTATGTGCAGCCTTCACTAACAGTTGCAGTATGTCCTCTGCCCTATGCACATCTTCATATATATCTATATACAGACTGCTAACACATATGGAGGGTTCACAGTATGTAGACTATTACATTACTAGTTTACATTACCTTTGTTGTACACTGCTATTTTTGATGGCTTGCTGCTTGGTAGCCTGCTGTTCTGTAATGTTGTAGTTTCAGCAGTCTGTGTCTCTTATTTGTTTTTTTTTTTTTATTTCTTTGTTTTTATTTATGTTTTTTTCTCTCTCTCTCTCCCTCTCTGTCTCTCCCTCCGGCTGTTGCAATGAACGTATTGCATGTGTGGACTGGGAGTACAGGCTGCTTTTGTAGGTATATGCAGATGTGCATGTGATGGCCTCTGCACCAATTGTTAGCCAGCATTTGTTAATTGCATGCAGACTGCTGTGTAGTAATTGCAGTTCTCACTGTGATTTCAGGACAGTGCTATAAAATGTTAGGTGAGGTAGGCATAGCCCTTTCAGATTTTCAAGGTGGGGACCATGCTGGTATGCTGTGGACACTGTTGTGTGAGCGTAAAGGTTGGTATGTCTCTTATATCTCAGGCTGTGTTGTATGCACTGACATGCATGTTGTACTGACACCTGACTATTGCTTCCTCCAGTTTATTCTTCTCAGTGTGTATGTTAACTGACACCTAATAATACTAATACTGTTTAAATGGGAGTATGTGCTTTCCTGTGGGACTTCTGGAGTAACTGGTTTACAGCAGTGGCTCTTGCAATTTGTTGCTATGGCTTCACTATTTAGCCTTTACATTCACTCCTTGGAGGCCTGCTAGGTGTCTTTACTGGAATGTGTTGCTATGGCTTTCCTATTTTCCATTCACATTCACTCCTTGTAATGCTTGCTATATTTCTTTCAGCATAAATTCCTTATATGTTTGTTGTGGTTTGGTGGTACTGCATGCAGTCTGGTCTGGCCAAGGTGTGGGGCTTGACACCTACAAAGGAATTTTATTTTGCTGCTGAGCAGTAGTGGCACCTTGTACTTTGTACTAACAGTTATTGATAGCAGGCACATGCAGTGCTTGTAAACATCTATACTATCCTTCTGTTATTAGTTGGATACCTCCTTTGATATTTGTGGGTTGTACACCTACATGTGGGTGTGCTTGTGGAAGCTATTCTACAGCTATTCACAAAGTGTGACAGCAGACAGAATGATATGCCTGTGAGTTTGTGACACTTGCAGGCCTCAGATACTCACTCCCAGATGTATCTTTTATCAGCATCAGGGAATGGTCCATATCAGTGGGATACACCCGTGATATATTTCAGATATTCTGCAGTTGTGACTGTGGGGTATTTTGAGCATGTGTATTAATACACCATTTCTGACATGCACGTAGTGGATACTTTCAGTAGACAGTTACCATTACGTGGGACAAAACACCTTTCTGCCTACTATTAGTACATTTCACAGGGAGTCAGTGGGGCACAGTTAACATTTGTTTTCAAATCAGGAACATCCCTGTAAATCAGTCCCAGTTGTGAGGTCTGGCCTCTTACCTGTTCAAATATGGCAGTGTTTATCCTGCTCTGATAGTGTGTGTGGTTTGCAAGGTGCTACTGTCACATTATTACCTACTAGCTACCGACTAGCATGGCTGTTTCTCTTCTCACACTAATATTATACAAATCCACAAGAATTGCCAGTAAAGATACAAGAAAAACTTTGTGTAATAGCCTTCCTATATTCCCTTTACATTCAGTCCTACTATTTCATGATATATTGCTTTCAGCACAAAGCTCTTGTATATCAGTCATGGCTTAGTGATAAGTCATGAAGACTAGTGTTTCCAAGGTCCTGGGTTTGAGACTGATAGAGGAATTTTATTTTGATGCTGAGCAGACTACAGGCCTTGTCATTCAGAGTGACTAAGGCACTTTTAAGTAGTTGTAAGTGGGTTAGCGCTGGTTTGTGCGGAGCTCACGCATGCGCACTGTCGCTTAGCTTTGCACACATGCGCTTAGCTAAGTGCACACAAGTGCACACCCGCTTACAACTGCTTAAAAGTGCTTACTCTCACGCACACCCATGCTAATTTCTTTGAAAGAAAAGAAAATGGGGAGATGGGACAGTGATGAAAAAGGGAGCACAAAGAGGGTAGGACAGTAGGAAAACAAGCTCGGGATTTGCAGGAAGGATGTAGGAAAGGCCCATAGCTGCCCATTTCTTTATCAGCAACAGCTGTGCATATATCTGTAATTTGGTGTGAAATTTGAAACCTTCCACCCCTAAGAGAGGGGAGAGGACAACAAAATATATTGTACAGCCAGTTGTAATTACCACTTCACATGTCCAGCAGACATGTCTGCAAAATGGGCAGCTATGTATGGGGTGTAATTTTTTTGTGGGAACAGAGTGCCCTTTTTTTTTTTCAGGTAAGAGTGGAATGTGAGGTACAGGAAGTAGGTATATTTGGGCAGGTAGGTAGGGGAGGTTAACAGACAAGACAAACAAGACGCATACAGGGGTGGAGTATGACACATGTGGGGGGGGAACACAATTGACGGGGACGGATGTTGGGATATCGCGAGCCCATGAGCCCACAGATGGCAACAGTGGAACTGAGATCCCCACCCATGAGCAGTTGCCACTGTGCCTTCACAGCCCAGGATGGGGCTGTGGTGGGGGCTGTGTAGGACGGGCAGCAGGGACACCCGTGAGTTGTGCCACCCGAGCCTCAAGCTGGTATAGGGGTTCAAGCACAGAATGCCTGATCTCGCTATGCACCACAGACCGGACACATTGGAGGGTGAGTGGATGGTCTCCTCCGGCCACGCTTGCAGAGGGGGGACGAGCCCCATTCCCTGCAGCGCTTCCACCCGAAGGTGGCACAGGGCCACCGGAGGAGGTTCCGGCCTGGGCACTAGTGCCAGGTGCACTCGTCAGCTGAGGTGGGAGAGGTGGGTCCGCTGGAACCCGCCTTCCCTGTTGTCCTATGTTTAGAAATATTTTATGACATTTTGGGTTAGTAACAAACAATACCATTCAAAATTAGTTGTAACAGCATGCATCAGTATTCCCATTAACCTAACACCCATGAATTCCAAACATTGAACAGCAAGCATAACACATGCATATTTTGAACAACAGTACATAATCCAACAGCATGCAGGGTCGATTGATGGCAACAGGCCATCAGGTTTGGATATGTGAACAGGGCACATGCAGCAATGTACATGCAAATATGTTTGAACCAACAGGACAAATGTCCATAGGAATTGATTGTGAATACACATACCCAGTTTGTTGTGGAATGGCATTATGTGTGAATATAGGGTAGGGTGAAGAAATATTTCATTAACAACTTCAACTACATATACATATGCTGTACATCTCTAGTAGTTGCAGATATATATACCCTACAGGTCTTACTACAGTTTCCTATATGTAACCTTAGGAATGTTGTTGATGGGACTGTTACTAATACACTAATATCCATTGCATTTTTATTCATACACATTTCATATCTGGCTATGTTCAGGTACAGCATCCTGCTACATTTCATTTATATGGCTCTAGACAACTGTGGATGTTCATTATTTCATACAACCATACTATCTCCATATTGCAAGGGTACAGCAACATATACAAATTGTGGGACAGACACATTCCAGCTTCAGTACTTTATTTCAAACATTTCACTTTTTGGTTGTGGCTGTCTCATTCATTTCATTATGTACTGACTGCAGTATACTTTATTCAGAAGTTATAACAGCTTTCTTGGTCGATTCATACCTCTTTCTCTCACTCACTTGTTTTATTTTTACAATTCAAGTTGGTACTTTATTCTAGGCATTATTAACATGTCATACCTGCTTACAACAATCCTTTCCAACAGACTCACTTGTTTCATATGGCAGATTTTCTAAGGGGATGTATTTGACACATGTCTATTATCTTTGGCTTGTTTACCAGTGATGTTCAGGCTGCTGCAGGTTATCTGATATTACACTTCAGGTGGGTAATCACTATTTCAGACTTGTTTACTTTTTATTTCTGGATTACAGGCTGCATCACTTATCTAATCATACAATACTAGCAGAATCTTTCTTCTAGTGTTATTTGAACTTTATTAATATATGACTACACTGACCTCTTTTACAAGCTGTCTCACTTATATTGTATAACAATTACAGGAATATAATTACTAACCTGCCTGGTGGCACAACCGCTCCAGCCTATCACCATAGGCTCGCCGATTCGCAGAACGCACACCTGCAGCTGTAATATAAATGAAGTAATATTGGAACATACATCTCCATAATATCAGCTAGGATAATTCCTTACATACATAATTACATGGATACTTACTCAGTAGTGTGGCATTGGGCATTTGCCGGGCCTCCTGGATTCAACGGTTCAGTTGGTCCTGCTTCCTTCTCTTCAGGTCCGCATGGTGGTGACGGACTTGTTCACCAGTCCTTGGTATGCCTGTGGCACTGGTGAGATCATGTGCCAACCGGTTCCATGCCTCTGCCTTATATGCACCCCACAGAGCCTGGCCCTGCATGAGTTGAGCCTCATGATCGTGGACTAGGAGCCAAACCATGTATTTGGACTCCTCAACACCCCACCTCTGTGCTGGAAAGCGACTGCCCTCTCCTACACCTGCCATCTTGACTGCAAATAGGTTCCACAATCAGTTATGCTGTGTATTCCCACCTATGGGGCTTATATATGCCGTTCTTCTCGCACTTATCTGTGATTGGCCATTTTGGAATTGTATCAGCTTCACCAAACCTGCTTTATCATGCTTCTATTTCCATTCATTCCTATATATATGCTAATACTGCATTTTTCAGTACAGCTGTCATGGCTTAGTGATTCAGTACTTTGACTATGATGCACAGTATCCTGGGTTCGAGCCTGGGCATTGCTTCTTTTTTATTTTCCTACTGTCTAGACAGGCTAGGAGGTGTGTCTGTTTAAAGGCAGCTTTGATACAGGTTGCTCAACGTTGCCCGCTGGTAAGCCAGTTGACGCGCTGCGCAGCTCCACGCAAATGGGTTACATTGGTTAACGAGTTATTTGGCTATGAGCATGCATATTACGCTATGTGAAATGTTGCGCAACTACGGGCACACACTTTCAGTGTGTTGAAGCACTGCTCAACTCCAGGCACTCCTATTACACCTGTTAAACCACTGGTCACCTGCAGGCAAACATACTCAGCTTGTTAGAGCACTGCTCAGCTATGGGCACTTATAAAATATTTTATTTTTTTATTGTGTCAGAGTTCTTCATAAAACATGGCCCATTTCATTGCATTTTACTTAAATTATAATTGTGTATATATATATATATATATATATATATATATATATATATATATATGTCAGTGGATTGTTTCGTGCTTATTTCACTAAAAATAAAAAAAATGATGTTGTTAGTGCTCGAACCGTGACTGCCTCCTCTTTGGCCGACATCTCTACCGCTACGCTATTGCTACTTGGCTTATTTTGCATATTTAGAGCTTATATGCTTTTTCAATGACTGCTAACTGTGGCTGAGTGAAGGGCACACCCGTGCAAACGAGCGCAATTACGGGCGAACATTTCTGAAATAAAAAAAAAAGAAACTGTTCATTTTTACGTTTTACATTTTAGTTGGGTTAGTAGTCTGTAGGGGCATGTATGCTGTTGTGTTTCTTGACATTTCCGCGGACTCGCTTGTGGGAGTTTCCTTTTGGGACTGTGATTCTTCTGGGGGCGTGTCCCTTTGCAGGTCTCGCCATGCAGACATGCCCTCAACATTGCTACATGGACCGTGTTAGCCTAGGGTGTGATTCAGCATGCCCTCATGAATATGCATGGCATGCTGACATCACCCGTTTAACTGCAGCCTCCCTGTAAGACTTGCTAACTCTTATACAATAATAAACAAACTGCATTTCACTGTAAACTTAAGACAAAATTAATTCCTATGTTAGTCATGAACAAACTGCTATAAATTCTGAATTTTAACAACCCTAAACAACCAACAATCACCTAACCTCAGGGTCATATCTCTATATTGGTGTCAGAATTGTGGCTCTTAAAATTAATTATTAATTATGACATGTTCAAAGTAATCATATAGAAACAGGCATATATTGTGATGAAAGTTGTGCCCATGGCAGTGCCACAAAGTTCTAGGTAACATTTGTTATTAAAAAAATAAACATTAATTTCTAAGACCATGTATAGTAACTGCATTAAACATCCACAACATCATTGTGGTAAAACTTGCTGGATTCCAACTAAAATTATATGGATTCCCACCAACACACCTACACCCACAAACACACACGCACACACACACACACACACACACACACACACACACACACACACACACACACACACACACACACACACACACACACACACACAAACATGCACTGCCCAGCAGCTGCCAGTACAGAAGACATCTGTGTAGAAAATATGCACATTTTGTACACAGTTGCCTGCTGCTGCTGTGTGCTCTAGCATCATGTCTATCTGTGATTCAAAAGGCTAACACAATCATTAGGCATTACAGCAGAGTTACTGTAGGTAGCATAAAATGGTGGTGAGGGGATCTAGTGCTCTGCAGACTTCCAGTGACAAGACCTTTCTACTATCATTGTGTATGGGAGAACAGGTTTATAAGTGGCAGCAGATTTGCCTGCATTGTGGGGAACTGTGCTACTGGTAGGAATTTTCCATGAGCTGTATTTAAGACAATTGGTGCCTTGGGCAATCCTTCAGTTAGTGTCCACCTAAACTACAGTTGAAGAACAAAAGAAAAATAAAGGTTTCTGAAGTAAAAAAAAACTTCTTCCAGAGGATGGAGGTGAGGACCAAAAAAATGTCTAAATAATGACCAGTCTTCTAGCATTACGCAAACAGCTACTATGATGCCACATAGTAACTCTTTCCTATTAACCTACGGGACTTATAGGAATGGGCTATACTAGCCTCTTTGCTTCAGTTGCTAACTAGTATTATAAACCATTTAAGCAACTGTGCAATTATTGGGGCTGTGTATATCATTACCAGCAATAACACTAACTTTAAAGGACTGATCAGCATCCTTTTTGCACTGCTGAATGTGGTCCTTAAAAGTTTACATCCTAAGCAGCTGACCCCTTCTCCTCTTTGATCCCATCCGCATGCAGTGTATGTTATGTGACACTTCTTGCACATCATTGTCATCACCACCATTATGACTCATGTGATGATAATGATGATGATGATGATAATGATGATGAGTACCAAAACAATGCTCCGCACTGCCTGCTGATAAACATATTGGCAGGGGAAGGGATTGATACCATCACAAATGGTACACCAGTCATATGCATGCAGCCAGACTTACATACTTTACTCCACTGGGGAAACAGCTCATACTTCAGTTGTGCACTACTCATGAATTGTGCAGGATCAAGGGGTAGATTCATTGACATGGGGGTAGCTCAGTGGTCTACTGTTCTGCAATAATAGAACAGGACTATCTGCATGCTCTTGCACCATTGTTTCCTTGCTTATGGGATTACTTTGTGACTTGATAAGCATGAATCCTACATAAAAGCTGTTCTCCATTGTGCACCAGTGAATATGAACAGCACCCTGTCTCAACTTGCAAATGTGCTATAGTCAATTTGCAACTTTATTTTCTATGCCTAATGCCATAATTACCTTTGTATGAAGATCAATAATCATAATGCCCTAATGGCTAAATGTTAAAGGCAGGTATATATTATTCTTAAATCATATCAGTCATGTCATACTCTGTAATCGCTTAATATGTAATCCACTTTTGATGTCAACACATATACAAATAAATATATCAATATCTTTCCACAAATGCTATCAAAACTTTTGAATTTTTTCCCATAACATCAAACTAATAAATAAGGCTTCTTCTCATGTTAATTAATTTAAATTTCTTTAACATTTCAAATAATTATGTCATGTGGTATGAAAAATCTCTGAAGAAAGTGTGCATCTTGTTTGTTCTGTGTTCATTATTAAAGAGGTTTCAAACATGATGCTAATGCACCTTCGGTTACTGTAAGTAAGGTTTTTTTTATCTAAAATGTATAAAAACAGAATGAGTACTGCAGCATTTGAAAAGAAAATGCACATGCAGTTAATGGTCGTACCACATGCTTTTTCATGTGTTATTTTAGGAAAAATATCAAACAGAATATTAAAAACATTTATCGTAAGAATAGCTGCTTAAAATTTAACTTGCCCTCTTTTCCTTCCCATGGAATGCCCTGAAACAGTTTTACTTAACATGACACAGCAAATCCTCTTGGTACTTCCAACCTATTGACACACTTGAATTAATATGACTCCAGCATGAAACCAATTGCTTTGATATCCTTTTGTATGTCTGCCAAACATATCTAATGTCTAGTTATTCTTATTAACCAAATGTCTATGTCTGTAAAAAAAGACAATGGAGCAGAAAACTCTTGGGACATTGGTCACATCTGCTTCACAGTGACAGACAATACATCTTCCTCTTCTTAATTAAGATTATGTTTCATGAGCATACTTTTATATAAATAGTTTAAGAAAATATTTCACAGAAATATGTCTGATAAAATCAATTCATATGCTATCATTTGGCACTTATAATGGAAAAAGCCATTAATTTATCAAATATGAATAAATCATATGGCCCAGAATTCATATATATATATATATATATATATATATATATATATATATATATATATATATATATATATATATATACACACAATATATATATATATATATATATATATGTATACACACACACACACACACACACACACACACACACACACACACACACACACACACACACACACCAGTACTCATTGTGAAGAACATGCCTTGAATCATACATAGAATTCACACTCTAAAATTCACTCACTCATGACTTTTTTTTTTTACCAAAAATAAATTTATAAATGTATTTCCCAGTTATAGTATTTTGCTTTCATATGTTTATATGTATATCTATTTATCTCTCTATCTATATAGGTATGATGAAAATACCCAAACGTTGACATCACTAGTGTCCCTGCCCACACACATACAACACAAACATTAACGCATGACTATGCATGCACTGAGGAATAGCCATGGAGCATGCAAAAAAATCAGACAAAAACAATGCTTTTTGTTGGAAGGTAAGTCTCTCTGCTCCCTGCATACCTCCTGGTAATTTTATATGCTAACTCTGATACTACACAATCCTCAAGGAAAGGGCATATTCCCTAACTTGTGGGACTGTTGATATCGCATGTCTATCAACCATCTGTTTTGTTAAGCAAAGTGTGTTCACAAAAACAAATGTTGACACTCAGGAGTTTTGGTCACTTTACCTATTTCTATATATATATATATATATATGTGTGTGTGTGTGTGTGTGTGTGTGTGTGTGTGTGTGTGTGTGTGTGTGTGTGTGTGTGTGTGTGTGTGTGTGTGTGTATATATATATATATATATATATATATTGATCACATGTGTTAGATATTAATTCAGTGGTGTTATTATTGAGCGATGGAGCAGTTGCACAAATGCTGATGTGGGCGAGTTCAGGTTGGTCAACAAAGGAAAGTGTTTGGGCAGGGAGTTTTTGTTCGACTGTGTATGCGTTTCAGTGTTAGGGTAAGTGTTAGCTAATAGGATGTACTTAGTGTGTGCATGTGTGAGAGGGTTTTAGGTTTAGGGTGAGGGTTAGGTAAGAAGTAGATTTAGTGTGCATGTGTGATTCTGTGCGTGTTTGTGGGGGGGTATGGTGGCTGTACAAGCTGTCTTGTGCACTGGTAGTGTTATGAAAGGGACTTTTTTAATCCACATTGCATGTTAGGGTTAGAAGCAGGGGCAGGGTTAGAATTAGGGTTAACATGCATTACTAAGGTGCAACATGTGTGTGTGTGTGTGTGTGTGTGTGTGTGTGTGTGTGTGTGTGTGTGTGTGTGTGTGTGTGTATGTATCTTAATAAGCTTGTATTATATTATATTATATGCTTAAATTAGAGTCTAGGTTAACAACTGGAATATGTACGGGAGAAACCACAAAGGCAGCAGTAGAGCTTAAGTGGAAAGCCAAGTACTGGTGGCTGAAATGAGAAGTCAACCCTAGTCCCCTAAGATGTTAATTTTCTAGGTTTTAGCCACAATAGTGTCCCAATATCACATGATTCTGGCATGAGGGAAGCTTTTAGACTTTATTCTATTTTTATCCCATTTGTATTATACTAACTTACCTTTAATTTCCCTACAAACTATAAAATTCATCTACATATTAAATGATTCTCATATACCTTGTATCAATTCTTAATCAATTTTTTTTGATGGCTAATTTGTTATAATCATTTAAATTGTAGATGTTTTTGTTTTAGTTTGAAGATTGTAAAATTATTGTTTTTAAAATGTTTTATAATAATTTGGTTCTTTTCTCCCTGGGCACCCACTGAAAATGAAGTTGAACTTTCCCAAAAATCAAATGTCAATAAATAAATAAATAAATAAATATTTCTTATCAGTCCTTCTACAAACAGATTATGAGAACTGGATACAAAGAAAAATTCAAGTCTGTAGCTATGGTCTGTCTGACTGAGCTGGGAGTTCACTCCTTCCTCAGCCACTCTATTCAGGATGCAAAAGTTGTGATAGCCATTTCCAAACTGAAATGTAACAAAGCTTTGAGGATTGATGGCTTTCCTCCAGAATTTTTTTAACTAAGTTGGCCTGTACTTTGGCAGCTGCTAATTCAGGTTTACAACTCACTTAACTTCCAGGTCATTACTGATTTACGCATCGACCAGGTCTTGCTATCTTGCTAAGGATTATTCTGAATAAAAAAATGGGGTAGACTGGAACTAGGTGACTTCTGACCAATTTCCCTTACAAATATAGACTTGAAAATATTTGACAGATCTGATAAACTGCTGCCTTCACTGATTCAGAGAGGCCAGATTGGATTTGTTAAAGGTAGCACTATCACTGATAGCTGGTGGGACTTGTCGATTTTTCTTAAGGAACGTGCTCCTGCCCCATTAAAAGCTGGGCTTGTGCTTTTCAGCATAATAGAAGCATTCAGCATGACTAGGCGGAGCTTTCTGTTATAGGCTGTGACACTTAAAAACTGTGGGGATTCTTTTATGGGATAGGTGGCAAAAAAGTCTCTTAGAGGCTGGTAGCATCCAAAGGGTGACAAGGAAGGGCGTCCATTGTTGCCTGGGCTTTTCCTCCAGGTAATGGAAGGACTAGCTAATAAGGTGAGCGCTTTCTTTGATAACAAAAAGAGAACAGAAGGATTATTGGATTCTTTCCTTCTTTTTTGCAGACAATTGTCCAATACTTCTTAATAATTTACCAGCCATAATGGAGAGCATATTAAGCTTCATCCAACTATTCAGAGAGTCTTGTGGTTTTGTTTGCAACTTCATTAAATCAGTGTTTTTTAACTGTGGAAAGGATAGATATGTCTTGGATGTCACGGGCATTCTGGAGGTAAATTATCAGAAATACTTATGTTTTTTAGTGGGCTCAGGTTTTCAGGACACAATGCAGAGGAATTTAGGCATTTTAACAAAGTCGTGGGAGGTTTGCTGCCTAAAGCTGCAGTCTTGCAGTCTATATCAGGCAAAATCAAGGTTCTGCAGGTAATGGTCCTACCTTTCATTTTTACCTTTTCAGGAATTTTCTTAGCTATAACTACCCATTATGCAAAAATTGCCCTTCTGCAGGAACACATTAACAACTGTATTTTAAGAGAATAAGGCAGGAGAATTTTTGTCTTGACCACCTATATAACCAAGACATGGGGTGCTAGGGGCTTCCCCATCTATCTAGATGTGTTTAGCATTTAAGCTTACTAAATTTCTAAGGAAATATATAGGGAAATGCGGCAATGTTATAAAGGATAGCAAGCTAAAACACTCAGAGGATGAGCTTATTCCCCAGGATTGGCTCTGGGATGTATATAATGAATGTAGCACACTGAGTGACCTCTCATGGAGAATGGGTTACTTTAATGTTATCTGGCAAGACCCTAATTTGAAAGGAAGTATTAGATCTTCAATGAAATATTGGTCTGACGGGGGATAGGAAAATGAAACAAATTCCTAACCAATTCTTATGACCCATGATAAAACAATTTTAACATGCTCTACACTGACTTTCAACTTAATGAATCTGAATGGTTTACCTATAGAATCAGAAAACCCAGAAAACCTCTCACCATCACACACCTTCACCTTTAAACAAAATGTTGCTCTTTGGATTAAGGAAAAATTGTTCTAAGCTGCTCCTTTGGTGATAATATTAAAGACTGTAACTCCAGATTAGTTAGTGATATTCTGTAGAGCATTATAACATACTTTAGAATAAAGAGTGCATTCATGTGAATGCAAAGCAAAGAAATACATCCTTAGATACATAAATGCTTACATGCTTATCATCCATATATACATGCATATATATATATATATATATATATATATATATATATATACACATATGTACAGTCATACACACACACACACACACACACACACACATATATATATATATATATATATATATATATATATATATATATATATATATATATATATATATATATATATATATATATATATATATATATATACATACATATATACATACAGATATATACAATATATTAGTATCAGCAACCTTCAAAGTAAAGATTCTAATTATCACTGCCATATTATTTGGGACAACTTTCATGCTGTTGGCAAAAGTGCTAGATAAACTGAGAATGTTCATTTCAGCCCAGTATTATGTTCAAACCTTAAGACTTCAGTGAAGACAGTGGTCAAATTCTTGAATTGTACTATTTATTCTTTTTATTAATGGCTTTCTCTCTTGCTTGCCGCAGTAACATTTCTAGTTAAACAGTCGGATCCATGGTTAGAAGACAATGAAAGTGTCAAGGACAGAAAACATTGATCAAGTACCTGATGATCACATTCACATACTGAAAAAAAAAGAGAGGAAAACAGCAAAAAGGAAAATTAGAAGTATGGAGCATCGAAAGAAAGAAAGAAAGAAAGAAAGAAAGAAAGAAAGAAAGAAAGAAAGAAAGAAGTTTACAGTCTGGTGACCATGTTAGTTTCATTAGGCAAATGCCCTCTTTTCAGGAGTGATCTCAAGTAATATTCACACCCAATAGAGGAAATGTAGCCAGTTCACCAGGGTGCTTCCCCTACACTTTCACGGACAGGGACATGTTCTGAAATAACACTTCCAGTTTCCAATCTGAGCATGGAGGCAGCTCAGAGAAGCTGGAAGAGAAGAGGGAAGGTGTTGCAAATAGTGATAAAGCTATAGCAGTTAAAAAAGTAATGTTTTGATGGAAATTAAGGAGGTAGATGGCAATAAAGACGATTGAGAAGTGTCAGAGGATTAAAGCAGTGAGTCAAAGACAGGACAGTCTTTGCAAGTAGGTGAAAGACATGGCAGCAAGATTGAAAAAGCATTTGAGCTTTTGCAGAGGACAGCTATTGAGAAAGAAAAATCTGTGGTGGAAGGGATGGATTCGGAGGATTTTTTTCATCAAAATCTTTTCAGAGATGAAGTGTCAACATGGGGATATGTTGTTACAACCCTCCAATTAGGAGGGATGTGGGATGATCTGTTTATGGATTTAATTAATGCAAGTGATCCAGAGAGTGGTAATGATGTTTCATATGGAGATTTAATGGAGAAGATACTGAGGGAGGACATTTAACAAGTGGAAGAAAGAAAGTCATATGCTGAAATGGTAAAGGCCGGAGTGGAAAAAGGAGAGGAAAAAAGTAGCAAATACATGCAGAAAAAATAGTTTATGGTACAAGATGAGAAAAAGAAGAGGGTCAACTGGACAAATATAAGGTATGGGACAAAATAATAACACCTTTAGGAGTCATAGCCAGTGAGATAAGTGTCTTTTTTTCATATAAATAAAGAGACATATTGTGACATTACTTTTGAGACTGGTGAAAGCATGAACAGATTTTTTAGGGGAAGATGAAAAAAAGAAAACCTTGCACCTTGGAACTCATTTGTGTCTAAAGCATATTATAGAAATTGTAAGAAGAAGATTCACACACAAGTCAGGAGTGAAGTCGATAAAGAGACTTTAAAAATACATTTATTAAGTATATGTAAAGATGTGTTAGATATTTCAAAATTATATGATAACAGAGGTTTCTGGATGGCTGCATGGAACTGTCATCTTGTTTTGAAAATTAAAAATGATAATATTGTTCATATTCCAAGTATTATAAATGTGGAAGTGGACAAAGGTGTGGTGAAATATTGGGGGCAACCTAAGATATGTTTTTTTATATGGGAAAGCTGATCATTTAATTAATGCTTGTGAAAAAAAGAATATGCTTTTCATGTGGAAAGACAGGGCACAATAAAAGTAATTGTGAGTTAAAGTGCTATAAATGTAATAAAATAGGACATTTAGGGATGGAATGTGAATATAAAGTAAATTAAATAGAACAAGAGACATTAGAAACACTAACAGAACAGAGTCAAGAAACTGAACTTACAGATACAAAAATAAAAAATAATGGATGCACAAATAGAATATGAAAAACATAGGATCATAAGATCATAGCAGGTTACTAGGCTAATGGCCCCTGTGCCCTTACAAGTCTAGTCAAGTTCAACCTATATTCCCAAGGGTGTCTGGTTCGAGCAGACACTAAAATCAGCACCTATTGCTCCTGTCCAAGAGGGACACAGGTGGAACCCCTGAGGTGAATTTCCAGTTACCCATCCATTCATCCAAATTACGCTTAAATATGTCCAGTGAGGGTCTTTGTTTAACATGAATAGGAAGCTTGTTCCAAAGGTGGGGCAACCTCTGTGAGACAAATCTGTCTCTCCAGCAAGTTCTGTTGATGTCACATACCAGGTTAAGGTCCTTTCAGCAAGTGACCCATGTGCCATTTGACTTGCAAATTTACAGCAAGTCAGAGATTGCTCTACATGAAAGGCACATCATTTTTTTTTTTTTGGGTCAATAGAACTGGACTGAGATTTGCCGGTGTGGAATGGAGCTTCAATTGGCTTGGACTCTGTGTTGTGTGTATATTGTTTGTGTTTATGTGCTTATGTTTTTTTTTTTTTTTGCTGTTGTTGAAATGGTTCTGTGTTATGTGTATCCATGAGCTTGACGAAAATAATTTCATTCAGCTGTGCACTTTGTGGTTGTACGGTCTGAATGACAATAAAGTTTTACTTGACTTGACTTGACAGGTTGGCTCTGAGCAGCAGTCTTAACGACACAGAATAAAGTGACAATGATTTCAGTCTGTCTGCATAAGACAGCTCTTAAAAACCCTGAATTTTGTTTGTAAGGAACCTTTGTGGTCTCTCCAATTGCTGCAGGTGTTTGGAAAAGAACATACCAAAGGGAGAGTTGTACTGTATTATTGACCTGATGAGGAAAGAGTACAGGAGAGTTATAACCTCTTTTTTTTGTTGGCAATGCCCTTACTTATGAGATGATCAATATAAAATGCCTTTCTTACAACTGTGGAGACATGGTGATCGAAGTTAAGGTTACTGTTGACCTGTTTGTCCAGATCTGACACCACTGATTCTGTGCTTAGGGTATTGCTATTGATGTGGTAGTTTGCAAGAACAACACCCTTGCTGAAGGGGATGATAATGCATTTTCTGCAGTAAGTTTAAGACCATGATTTTGGCACCAG
>NC_056726.1:665706240-665747978 GCF_019279795.1 Protopterus annectens | reverse complement strand
AAATTGCCTCATGTACACTGACAACCTCTCCTTCTCCCATAAAACACAAATACATGCGAGAGATGCAACTATATAGCCAAAGTGGAGGCTGAGCTCTCTCAACATAGAGAAGGTGAAGGTAACCACACACACCACAAACCCAGTCTCACATAGCACTATCACAACTTAAAATCATACACATAGACACACAAAGACATACTCAGAGGCTCTGATCAGAATTCTACCAAAACAGCAGAGGCCACCACAGCAGACACCCACACAACTGCCTCCACAGGGCACAGCACATGCAACACATAGACCACAGAGTCAGTGTGCCAAACAGTCACAGCCCTTAAGGCCAAACACAATGCCAGACACACTTGTCATAGGTGACTCCATAGTCAGACACACTGATGTCCCGCTCACCAGATCGAGTATGGAGGAGGTCACAGTAAGCTGACTATCGGGCACTGGAATCCACCACATAATGCAAGCACTCAGGTCACTCAACTGCAAGTACAAGTCTGACTCAGTCATTATCCATGCTGGTGTGAACAACCTGAGATGTACCTCCCTGGACTACATGAAAAGAGACATAGAGGATCTCTCTGATTATGTAGGCCAGGCAGGTATGACCCTGACCTTGAGCAGTATCCTACATTCACCAAGTAAGATGCCACATAAACAGAGACAAGATGATCAGCTGTAATAATTGGCTTAAACTATGGTTTCATTCAAAGGGGGTCCAATGTCTGTCTGCCTGGGATGACATGCTGGACAGGCCATGCTGATTTGCAAGGGACGGCTTGCACCTGTCACCCCTGGGCTTCCAGATTTTGGCTGAGGCTCTTGCCACCCCCATTGTGCCTTTTTTATGCAAGAATCAGATTCTACACCTACCACCCTAGAACACAGAAAAGGAAAAACACTAAGGGTAATGCTGCTCAATGCCAGAAGTCTCAACCTCAAGCTGCACACACTCGACACCCTTCTCAGTATGGAGAACATTGATGTCTGTGCTGTGACTGAAACCTGGTTCACGGCTTCTGACAGCACCCCGGCACTTTTGGGTGTTACCTCATATCATGCATTCCGGCCCCAAAATCCGGACAACACCAAGAAAGGAGGGTGGGTGTCCATATTCATCAAGGACACCCTCACCCCAAGGTTGGTGGCAACACACGATGCATCGGAGACCATCCAGGTGCAAGTAACCATAGGCAAGACTGCTCTGCAGTTTGTAGCATGTTACATGCCACCCTCTCAAACTCAGGTACCTCACACAGCTGTCCTGAAAACACTGGAGGGGATAAATGTATCTCCAAACACCATCATACTGGGTGATTCCAACTATCCAAATATAGACTGGGATCACTACTCAAGCCCCAACACACTAACCCAAAGGTTCCTAGAGTTCATACACTCAAATGCCATGGAACAACTAGTCACCATCCCCACAAGAGGAGACAACATACTAGAACTCATCGTCACGAACATGGGGTCACAACGTTCAACACCAGAAGTATACCCATCATTGGTGAGATCAGATCATGAACTAATCTCAGTGGGAGTCCACATCCCACCCCCACCCCAGATAGGAAAGACAACAGTGAAGACCTTCTCAAAAGCCGACTTCACACTTCTAAAGACTGGTGTGGTCTCTTTCAAGGCCCCCAAGCCATCGGACACCATTACCCAAGCCGCTGTATCACTTACAAATGCCTTCTACCAGCACCTCCAGGACTGCATGGATCAGGCAATCCCAAACAAAACAAAGACTCTTTGTACCACAGGCAAGCATCCAGTCTGGTGGACCCCAGCCATAAACAAGCTCTACAACAAAAGGAAGGAGCTACTACAAGATAGAGCAAAATCCATAGAAGGGAAGACACACCTGCTCATTATGAGTAAAACACTGAGTTCCCCCATAAAATCATCCAAGGCAAATTTTGAGAGTAAACCCGCTCAGGACTCAAGGGACAATCATGAGGCCTTTTTTACCTATGATTGACACCTGGGAGGGAGCTCCCAGATATGCTCAGAATTAGTTCGAAATGATGTAAATATCACTGAACCTACAGACATTGCCAACATACTGGCTGACAGGTTCAGTGCAGATTTCTCCCCCCCCTCCCCCCAACTGGAGGGATATCTATACCAGAGGATTGTAGCCCCCCAAACATCTCACATGCTGGGGTGAGAACTGCTCTATCCAAGGCAAAAAACACTTTATCCATGGGACCAGATGGTGTCCCCAGTTGTGTGCTCCATGAAATCAATGAGGAATTAAACCCGCAGTTAGGGCAGCTGTTTAATCTTAGCCTCACCTCAGGATATGTGCCCAAGGAGTGGCATACAGCGATGGTGGACCCACTTCACAAAGGAGGTGCCTCCACCAACCCTGGAAACTACCATCCCATCAGCTTGACAAGCCTGGTCTGCTAAGCTATGGAGAGGATCATAATGGGAATCATAAATGAAGACATAGGGGACTTGCAGACGTTGGATCCAACCCAGTTTGGCTTTGTCAAGGGCAGATCATGCCTTTTAAACTTGGTTGACATTTTCAAGACAGTCACCAAGGCCATTGACGAGGGCAAGGCAGTCCACACAGCCTACCTTGACCTGGCAAAGGCTTTCGACACAATACCCCACTCGGGTATCATTGAAAACATCACCAGCTTAAATGTGAACCCATACATCACAGGATGGGTTGCAAACTGGCTAAGTGACAGAACACACAGGGTCAAAGTTGCTGATGCCATGTCACACTCCAAAACTGTCACAAGTGGTGTCCCACAGGGCTCAGTCCTGGGCCCACTTTTGTTCGGCATCTACTTTTCAGAAGTACAAGCAAACACAGGAGGATTATGGCTGACACAGTTTGAAGATGACTGTAAACTGGGAACCATAGTTGGAAACCCATCTGACACAGACATCCTTCAGAAGGGTCTCATAGACACGGATAACTGGTGCCCGAGCCATGGCCTTACGTTAAACGCTAAACAATGCATAGTCATACCCTTCAGGAACAACAGGGATACCCCTAGCTCCCATCTAGGTGGCAATCCTCTAAGCACAGAAGAGGTTATGAGGGACCTGGGCACCCGGGTTGACAATAATATTTCGTTTGACACTCACGTTGCCAGAGTAGGCCTGGGGCAGTTCCTGCTATTAGGACAGTGGTCTGCAGCAAGCTATATAGTAGTAGTCAGTTTTAGCCATTGGTATTTGACCATGGCTAATCCATGTTGCTTCTTGTTGTGGTACCAACATGGGTGTGTGGTTAGCCATGCCATTTATTGCTAGTCACCCTCATTTTGTAGCTTGTTCCATGTTTTTGCACATGTACATCACTGTATGAGGTGTGACCTGGTAGTGTCAGGGTGCTGATGTGGGCTTTGACCCTGTTTTCTATTACAGTACTGATATCTACATTCTCTATACTGTGTGCATTTACACTGCATGCATTTATACTTCTGGCATTGGGTAGCATTACATCTAGGTTCCTATCCCTTGTGGTACCTATGAGGTAGGTTTGTGTTTTTTGTGGTTTATGATTGGTGAGGGTGGATGTTAGTTAGGTCCTCAAGTGTGCATATGGTACATGGTATTACATTACTTAACACATGGCATTCATGCCTCAGGTGGTGCTGCAGGGCTGCCTCTGTTGGATGCACATACTACACTCCCTGTACATGTTTGGAAGCAGGTTGTGTCATGTTAGGCATCCCTGTTACTATATGAGTGAGTCAGAGCGGGTATCAGTCCCAGTGTTCCTACTGACAAAGTGTATGTGCTATGCGTTGCCTCTTTGCCAAGGCCAGGGCATACTGGGCACGCCTCCTTCTGCCTACTGGGACAAGGTCAGATTGTTCCTCCTCCGAGTCACCCTCTGCCTGTGGTGGCCTTGGCAATGGTGGGGGTATGTTAGGCCCAGCCCTGTGCTGGTCCTGCTGCAGCTGTTTCCGCAGGATCATATTATGTAGCATAGCACATATCATGACCATTTGGGTACATGTAGTTGGTGTGTACTGCAAGGCTCCACCAGATGTGTCCAGACACCGGAACCATGACTTGGGCAGCCCAAACACACGCTCTATGACATTACGTGTTTGTGCGTGTGCCTCATTATGGCGTTCCTGTTCAGGTGTGTGTGCATTTCTGATGGGTGTCATCAGCCACGGCTCAAGTGTATCTGCATCCCCCACTAGGTGTCCGTGTGGGAAGTCTCCACTGGCAAATGATTGGTACAGCTGCATCAGATGCCAGATGTGGGAATTGTGGTAGCTCCCAGGGCAGCCAGCACACACATTCATTATTATGCCCTGGGCATCACACAAGACCTGGCAGTTGATGGAGGGGTATCCCTTGCGGTTAATGTAGGCTCTACCCCGCTCACCAGCTGGTGCTTTGATGCATACGTGAGTGCAGTCTATTGCACCCAGCACCTCAGGGTATCCTGCTATTTGCTGGAAGAGACGCATATTGCTGGCCACAACCTCACGGTCATTAGGGACATATATATGATCACTGACATGTGCTGACATGGCATCCAGGAACTGGTGCAGTACCCTGGAGGCTGATGCCTGTGATATCCCCATCATATCACCAGTTGGTCTCTGGAAGGTACCTGTTGCTAGTATTCTTAGGCCAACACATACCTTGGTTTCCACTGGGATGGGTTCCCTCTGTTGGTTCTGTGTGTGAGATGTGGCCTGCACAGCTCAACAATCTGCTGCAGAAGGTCTCTGTCCACTCTGTAGTGCTCTACTATCTCCAGCTCATGTAACCCATGGTAGGTGACCCTGGGCCTGTATACTCTTCTCCTTCTCCTCACTCTGGGTTGTCTATCAGCATCTGCATTGTCACCACCCTCAGCAATTCGCCTATGCCTGATTATAACAGCTATGGCAGCCCCTAGCATTTCTGCTCTGAGTTCAGCTTTTTTCAGTTTTCAATTCTGATAGCTTACTTTCTTGCAGTATCTCTTGTGAGAAACACCCTGCACTACTCTTTGCAGTGTTTTAAGTGCTGGGTTGGGCTTCGAGTCTGCCTGTGTAATTGCCTGCTTCCAATTGTTTCCACCAATTAACTCCAGCAGTATCCTCTGACAGTTTCCCTGTATTTTGGTTGTTTCCTGTTTCCTCTCTGTTTCCTCAAGGGGAGCAATGTGCACACCAGCTTAAGCACGTTCACAGTCACTTAAACGCGCACACATCCTTACACGGTGTTGCACGGCGCACACATCCTTACACGGTGTGAACTTGGCTGATTCATGTTAAAACGCGCACACTGCCTTCCACACGTGCACGCCAGCGCAAACCGTTGTAAGCGGTTTGCAACACGCTCCCACATGTTGAACCTGCCTTACACGCGCATGCACGTATATCAAGAAACTTTGAGTGTAGGGATAGCGTATACCCTCAATTTCTTGACTTTCCTAGTGTTCTGTTGGGACACACCTCCTCCCTGATGTCTGTCTGTCATCTGTCACCTTACATTGCCCTCCAATCTGGTACATTTGTTTCTATCCTTTCCCCCGTCATGTCATTTACCTCTTACTCTGTTCCTCCCCTTCTCTAACTCGTACACTACTCAGAAACTGCTCATTACCTATGTGGCAGTGTGATTCAGTATTGTAACCCTCATTTACATAGGATTGCCTAGTAATGCTTAGTTACATATCTTACACGGAGCTTGCCCCCCTTGACAACCACTAAACGGGGGCCATATTGTTTTTGGTCTGCAAGTCCCTCCATTGACATTCCATGTGATACATAAATCCCACAATTGTGGGCTTATAAGCTTTGGTTTTCAGTTTAGGTAGCGCACTCCGTTTGCGCGGGTGTGCGCTGCAGTTACACATCATAATCCCACGAAAAAAAAAAGTTATATAACATATTTTTGCAACACTTTTTCATGCCAATGGCCACATATTTGGCCATTGGCATGCTTAATGAAACATATGCACCCTTTATTTGGAGCTGACATAGCTCCATTTTGATTGCAGAAATGTACTCAGTTGTCAGCTGAGTACATTTCTGCAGCTAACACGTCCGTTACACGGACTGGTTTCAGCTTCGTGGATCGCTCAAATACCTCATTTGCATATCTTTGCGCTGCAAATGAGGTATTGTGCATTTCCATGCCCAGTCCGTGTAAGAGACGTGTTAGCTGTCTCTTTCACAGAGGTTTGGGCTGTACCTGAATCGGGAGGCTTACACGGAGGCTTACACTACTCTTGAACTCCGTGTAAGCCTTCCTGAATCTGGCCCACTGTGTATGTGTGTTTGAGAGAGAGAGTGAACAGTGAGATTGATCAAGCTGTTATTTTACACTCACTAAGCAGCACTTTTGTTGTTTAGTGAGTGTAAAGTACAAAAAGAAAAGAAATTTGAAATAAAGTGTGTGTATGTCTGTGTGTGTGTGTGTGTGTGTGTGTGTGTGTGTGTATGTGTGTGTGTGTGTGTGTGAGAGAGAGTGAGAGACAGAGAGACAGAGAGTGAAGAGTGAGAGCAATCCCTGGCAGCAGCAGTAGTTAAGAGGTCTACATACCTCCCAATCTCTTACCTCAACATACCTGGATAAATATCTATCGAGCCAGCAGTTACTGTGTGATGCCCTTTCTTTTTTGCATCATTATTTCTATTGATAAGGAATAATATCACAAATACTACGTCAATATGCTTCACACATGAATTGCTGTGTTAAGTTTTGACAGTGAATTGCATCAGCATAGATCACTATAAAAAAGCCATGTCACAGACCATTATCATTAATACTCGTAAGCGTGAGCATTAAGATATCCTTTTGTATTCCAGATTTATAATCATGCTGCATAAGGGAATACAGTGCGAGTGTTTATGCATTACTCCTGTTAAGCAATATTTTTTTATATGTATTTTTTATGTAAAATGATTTCTCCAATACCACTGGCATATACTAAAGCAAGTTTGAAACATTAGGTGGAGGAACTATTTTACATCAAAAATATATAAAAAAAATAATATTATACTTAAAAAATAAGTAAGTAAGTAAAACACAACAATGCTACAGAGAGACCATTCTCTAAGTGCAATATTGCCCTCCAGGGTTTGTGTTAATGCGTAATTAATGTCCTTCCAGGGTGTAGAGGCCCTCTGTCTGCAACGTCAGGCCTCATAGCAACCCTGGGCAGGTGTTAATTACACATTAGCACACACCCTGTCAGGCATTATTTTCTTGTTTAAAACAGAGGCATATTATGCAGATTAAAACCTACCTCACTGCCATATCCAGAAGATGTATAGTCTCTGCTTTCTTACTGCCGTTTCTGCTCTTTGCTGCTCCAATCTTCACTAACCTTCAAGTTTCACAACTCTCCACACTTGAGCAATATTATAATAAAATAGCCATATTTGCAGTAAATATAATAATAGAACACACCACTGCTTAGCCCTCAGAGAATTAAACTGGCGAGAACTACCACCTATTCCTTTCTCAGCTAACTACAATACACAGTCTTCTCTATAAGCCTGAAAGTTGCCCAGTCCTTAACATCTTAATATAACATTACTATGCAACTGAATTTTACACTCTAGAGACAAATCCCTAATTACTGGAAACAAATCATCTAATACTACAAGTGACTCACTGTATTCAAATAGTATAGCTAAACTACGGAACCATAGCCTACTACTGCAATGCAGTCTGAATGCAAACTCATTTAAAATACAATTTCATCTAACAAATGAATGGATCTGCTCCTGTATATCTCCAGTATAAATGCCACTGTTATCTTCAGCTTGCTGTATCAAGCTATTTCTCTTCATTCAGAATTCTATATCCCACAATGTGTATTCACCAATACCTGAAACATTTTACTAGTATCCCCCAGGCATAGACAGTTTCTTTACACTGCTCACCCTTCATCTTCTGATATAACCCTTATGATAGCCATGTATATATAATTATCAATGAACCTACTTTATTCTCCACCTCTTAACTACAATATTAACATTTTCTGTCATACCTAGTTGATTTCATCACCTCCATTTCTTAGAATTCCTAAGCACTAATCACATGATCTAATATTTATCTAGCAAACCCACTGAAGCACCTCTTCATAGCCTCAATGTTAAACATGTACTAATGCATAAGTATATTTTATATCATAATAGTTTGCCTTTGTTGCATGTTTGTAATCTCATTAGCAAATGAATGTGAAATTGTTAAGACAGACCACTTAATGTATCTTCATGTATATTATTGCATGTCTATGCAAACATGTTTGTAATATGTTGGAGCTTTTCTTCCTGGGCCTCTGTTGAAAATATTTTTTTACTAAACCCAGATGGGCAAAACTGGTAAACAAAGCAAAATAAAAATAAATAAAATAATGTGAAATATTTCATATAGTATTTTTACATGCATCAGATAAATTACATTATAAACAGTATTTTTTTTGCAGACCATGTTATTGAGAACCTGAATATAGTGAGTCACCTCCAGTATTAGTAGTTTGGTATAGGACTGGGGTATGTACAATTTACTCTCAGTTGTAAGGTACTGATTGTCTTAAGCAGTTGCAAGTTGCTTTTTAATAAATGGGATAAGAGTAGCAATTTAAGTATGTGAATGTTGTGACAGTTCCTTATGCCGATAGAGAGTGCATTGCATAGTTCTTAACCTGATGTAGAGAATGCATGTCTGGACAGGTTATGGTGTTTAGGGCTGTCTGCATAACAGGGGGAATTATTTGAGAATGGAATCGATAAGTTGGTTTACCAGTTAATCCAAATGTAATTACAGGTAATGGCATGGTATTGAGTGTCTGATAATTAAGGCTAAGTAGGAGAAGGCTGAGCATTCATGTGCAGATCGCTGGTTTTGATTCTATGTGAGTAGCACTGGAGGCCTTGATGTGAAAGAAGAACAAAAAGAATAAAGCGACTTATTCTGTTGGTAAGAGTCCAAGACTTTTATAGAGACATGCCGAAGGAGAATCAGGACATACTTTAGCTATGGCTTTAAGATTTTCTTACCTGCGGTGAGTCTGCCCCAATCCACCTGAAGATTTAGTGACATCCCTAGAGAATTATATTAAATTTTAAAGTTTCATTGTTGTCTAATATTGAATGTAAGCGATCTAGAGTGAGGCATACATATCTGAATGTTGCTACACATTCATTTTCTTGCATTTTGTAAGTAAAATGTGATATGAGTTTAGGAATGATTTTCTATTCTGGATGGGTGACAATCAACACAATTGTTCTTTCTTTTTTTATTCAAAAGAAAATGCTTGATATGAATTCATTTTCAAAGGTTGCTCATTTTATTTGTAGATTGTAATGGGCTGCTTTGTAAAAGAGGACAAATCTGGTGAGTACTAGGTAATCTATGTAGAGATTGAAATTTGATAAGTGGAGTTCAATGGGTAGATGGGTTATGAAAAAGATGGAAAGCAGAGGAACAGATATTGAGTGTTGATAATCGCTTTTGGAGATGTTTGTCAGGGGATAGATGATATTACACGCACATATTCCAAATTCCAAATAATCAGTTTAAGAGGTTGCATTAAAACCATTACAGTATGGATTTTCTAAGGCCGAAGGACACTAAAACAATTAGAAGAACTATGTGATTAACACAGGAAAATGCATTGTCTTAGAACAATGAGCAGAACATCTGTTACATGACATAAGTTGGCATTTATATGAATGGCAATACAGAGGGAGAAGAATGCTGTTTGGCTGCTTCTCCTTTTCACAAGGCTATGCTGGTAGATTGATAAAATGCTTTACTTGTACACATAATGGGTGGTTTGGCAGTATATGTTCTTAAAACAGTAATTACATTACTTGGGTATTTTGAACTTTGGATCAAAGTCAGCAGTACAGAGGTATCACCAGATTCTGATGCCAGGGACACCAAGCTCTTATCTGCACAGGATGGTCTAGTAAGATACACCCTAGGAATACATGTACATGACACATAATTGTGCTGCAGGTGACCCAGTAGAACAGACCTGTGATGACAGAGATGAATTACTGTGCCTGGGGCAGGAGAAATATAAACATATCTCTCCAAGAGTGATACTATGCAGAACTGTAGTTACTTCAAAGTATACAGTCCATTTAACTGTCTGATTCATAAAGGTAGATATTTTAATTTATTGATGAGTGAGTGCTTTGGATAACAGACAAGACCACTTGTAGGCTGCACACTGCAGGACCCTAAAAATTCATTTAGAGCCTAAGACTGGGAATGACTATGTGTCATAAAATGTACAAATGTGACACAGATAGTTGTCAGGTACTACAGGTATGATTCCATGATTACCCAAGCCATGTCGTAAGCTTTTAGGAGACTTAATGCACATCTACCTGAACACTGGACAGAGAACAGGATTTTATAGGTGAGTGGAAGTAGCCTGTCTTAAAAAGCAAGACAAACTTAATAGAGTTTTGTTCTTTCACTATCTTTGCATATGTGTATGAGGATTTTTTAGTAATATATGGATGACAAAGTCACATTACAGATCAAAGTGTCATACCAGTGAATACATATATGCACATTTCATAACTGAATGGCATCTCTGCTTGTATACATCTGTAACAAGTCAATAATGTCAAAACACTGGGTGGACAATCATGTCTGCGTTAAATGCAAATGAATAAAAACAAACATTCATACATATCTGCACAGTGTCTTTGTGATAATGGTATGTCAGACCATTCTGCACAGGAGATATGCTACAAGGACAGGCAGGGGAAAGCAGTCTTGCCATCAACAGGTCACATGCAGTATCAAGCAATGAATATTAGCCATTCACCAGTAAAGTAAATTACACAGCTGGTTAGTACTAATAACCATATTTAAATGGACAGAAACAACTTTCAGTGGAAGCCTGGAAAGAAAAGTTACAGACATACAAGATTTACTGTGAAAAAGTACACGTTATAAACATATTCCCAGTAACATAGAGATGAGTTTTTACATAAAGGTATATATGGATTCTTATGACAATGAAGTATGAAAGAAATGAAAAAAAAAATATATAGAGAAAGTATTTACACAATAGTTAACTGTGTTTTCAGTTATGGTGCATCATTTATACTACACACTTTAAGCAAAAAGAAGAGCAGAACCATATTATACATTTGCCGTTTTTATTGCATAATATTTATATACTTCACGTGAAAGATTATAGTCTCACATTAAATGTACATTGGACCAGCTCGCTGATATCCTTGTAAACAGACTACCAACTGACAAAAATCACAAACCTCTCTGTTCTGATGAGGGAGGGCATCACAGGACACATGTAAATAACCCCTAAAAGGCATACACATTTCAGATTTACTGACTTTTGAATTTACAATGACCCTTTACTTATTTTAAAGTTATTGTTACTGTTTCAGCTTTGGTTGGGGATGAAAATGGTCATTGTACTAACTTACCACATTGGATAACAAATATGTATAAATAAATGCAAACTGTTGCTCCTAAGACAGACATGGCATTGGTTTTGAAGATGGTTAAGTACAAATAACATATAGACAGCTAATCCTTAAAGTCAAGTCTGAGATGAAGCACTAACTGCACAGCTAACATAATAGAAGCTGAATAAAGGACCCATTGTGTATAACTACTTTTCATTGATTGACAAGAGAACATTGGTACAGTAATATGTTTACCTGACTTTTTCTTCTCATCCATTGTGTGACCAGTATCGAAAAGTATAATCTTTTAATATACCTCATTTCTTTCTCTTTGACTTTAAAGGTTCCCAGCTCCATAAATTAGAAGGGTTAAAGACTAGACTGTAGTGGGGGGGTAGAGGATCAATGGTATAGAAAAGCTCTATCTAGGCACTTTCTCAACCTCATCTTAAGATCAATGTTTGCCATGCTAATATAGTTTGATTACTTTTATATGGCTGTAAATTTGCCTATGTCACAAGTGATAATTCAATAAAGATGTTTGGAAAAAAGACATAAATGCTTCATTAGTCAAGAGCTAAGCAATGTTATAAGATGAGGGAGTGGGAAGTTGAACTTACTGAGTTTGAAGAATGCATGAAGAACCATACAACTCTTCAACAATTATATTAAAGAGCAAGGAGTCATATAAACATCTTAAATGCTTAGCTGTGTGCTATATTAGATTTTAAGACCGGACTAATCCTAAAAAAAAAATAAAAACCCTTAAGCTCCCTTGTAATTAGTTCTCTCCTAGGACTTTGAGGGTGAGGGTTTGCAAAGTAAAACTTAATGTCAAGTCATGGGTTTGCTCCCCCTGAAAGAAGATAGAGCTGTATATTTGCAAGCATAATCATAACAGGTTGCTTGATCACTAAGTGTATATATATATATATATATATATATATATATATATATATATATATATAGGGTCTATATTGCAACATTGAATGCTTAAAAGAGGGAATGATGTTACATCGACACATTTTCAGCGAAAGCTGAAAATGTCGAATCCGAAGAACAGTGATTTCTTTCCTAGGGAATATGGTAGTTCTGGATATGCAGTAATCCTACCACAGAATGGTCAGACAGTGGATTGAAGACCAGGCAGATGTGACCTCATCCTATACCAGACAGGTTACAGTGAAATGGCTTTTAATCTATCCACATACATCATGGCATTGTTTGTAGCCTCTGTGTTATATTGATGAGAAAGGGCTGGTTTCTCCAGAGACACTTTCTAGATCTAAGCTGACAAACTCAGTAGAAGTAAGGCAGCCTGCAGTGCTGTTGATTTACTTCTTCCAAACAATAATCACTCATAGTTGAAATCCATTAATTATCTACATCATATAAAAAATCCTGTAGCTAGGAGAACTGATGTTGAGGAGAGTTCTATATTTTTGAAACAGTGAGATTTCTTCAGCATATCTGTATATGAGTATGGAATCTCAGAAGGTAAGGCTCCATTTTGTCACCTACATACTGCATATGCTGGAATGTAGTTAACAATAATATGAAGCACAGGCATTTACACTGTTATCTGTATGCACTATTTAGAAGTGTACTGATTGCATGGCCATGTTTGTCAAGCCTTTTGAGAGGTAGACATGATTGGCAAGACATGAAAATACATGGAAAGAAATGCTGTGTGAGGAATATGTACAAATGTTTGAGGAAAACAGGTCCTTTAACAGCACTTTTAGCACTTGAAATATGTTTTTTAGCCAAAATGGCCATTTGCCTGTCGTTTTGTGGGGGTGGGGATAAGGTGAGCTACTCTTATGGCACTAACAAGGACATGTTGATCTTGTTACTCTCCTTGTTTTGAATCCTGCCTGTTGTTAGTATTTCATACATCTAGACTGTTTAATGTTTCTCCAGTGGGTAGTACTGACTGGCTATCTTTTATATTGTATCTGTAAGCACTTATTTTGTAGTTATGTGATACTTATGTGTATTCTACATATTTTTCCTTTTAGGACACCTATAATAATGCCAGTGAGGTGGTTGAATTCATGTCAATGAACTGAGGCACAATCAGGCGTGCAGACATTAACCCTGACACAGAGGTTAACATACAGCCATCCCCTGCATTTACAATGGACACAGCCAGTAGGCCTCCAGCTACCCAGTCCACAAAAGACACAGATATTGGACAGGTGGAGGATGAGGACATTGCTCTTGGAAGTGTGGCTACTGCGGCTTCAGTGCATGTTGTCTAGCTGTAGCCAAAGTGTGGGTGAGATGCCATGCATGAGGATTGATATGGGTTTTTGAAGGGAAGCTGCTGTCCCTCCACCATGTGGTGCAAATGTCACTTTCTGTGCCACTTAGCATGTGTTTAGGGTCATTATGTAGGCACAGGCATGTTCCCATTGGTGCACCAGACAAATGCTCAGTGTTGTGGATGTGGCACAGTCTGACATGAGTGACTGCATCCACTGTGTTGCTGATTCTCTGGATCAGATGAATGACACATTGGAATGAGGGGTGTCTGTGATGGACTGAGTATTGTCAGTCATGGAATGAGCAGTGTCTTTGATGGAATGTCTGCTGGGAGGGAATGGCATCCTTGTGGGCATAGGTCAGCCACATCATCTGCTGTCAGCCAATGTGGCCATGCCTGAACCCACTCCCATGGTGGCAGTACTTTCACTGTACTATCAGTTAGTGTGCTGTCCACACACAGACATGGCAGGCCATGGGGTTATGGTCCTGAGCATTCCCTTGAAAGGAGCTCATCTAGCAGACAGCAGCCAGATTCAGGTAGCAGATCTGCATCTGAGCATGGTCCTGGATGTCAACCTGCTAGTGCAACTCCTGGCAGAGCTAGGTTTCATGGTTGGGGACAACAATGATGAGCTGCCACCACTAACATGCACAGCCTACACCTATCCAACACATCAAGATGTAGAGCTATTACTTAGCTTAGCTGTGTTCATGCACACACTCACATACCAATTTCACTGGGAGGACCTCTACAGGTACACACACAACAGTTGCTCATTGTGTGTCACTCCTCATTTGTTTTTTTTTTTCTAAATGTCTGCCTTCTTCTCCTTCTTACTCACACACACTCACTGACATTTTGTATAAGCCTAGGCTTCCTGCCCCCCCCCCCCCCACAACACCCTGTGTAAGTGATGATAACTGTGCTATATCCCTCTGTTCTACCTTTCTGATTCAGGGATACCAAATCTGTGTCTGATGCTCAGGGTGCATATCTAACTTACTGCTTAGTACATCTGCATTTGTGGTGTTTAAATAGTCATTTCATGTTTAACTTATATTGGCACTGGAAGTTTCAACAACTGACAGCATCAAAATGTCACAAGTTTATAGTGAATGTTCTTGTGAGAATTGTGAAGTAAGGAAGTGCAATGTGCATAATTAGTTTCTAGCATATCTCTTACAGGATTTTCCAATCTAAATGTATGGTGCACATCACATGTCACACCATGATATTCGGATCTTAGGACTGTATGACAGCACAGTATATTCTTTTCCCTTTCCTTAGTTTTCTTTTTTTTTTTTTTTTTTTTTTTTTGCCACTGTTTGTGAGATGCACCACATAGTGCAAATACTGGAACTAGAGAACCCAGACCACCGAGGAACAGATAGGCAAGAACAGAAAAATATACTGTGGACTATATTCCTGTCAGTGTATTTCTGCTGTGTGGACTGGCATGGCCTTCACTTTTGCCTAAAACACATACACAAAGGCTTGTACATCCAATAACCCTGAAACTGCATTGCTTGTCAATGTTGCACTCTGTTTACCATTACACACTGCTGAACACCATGTTTGAGCGATGGTAAGCATCTCACAACATTTTCAAACAGTGTGCACAATCCCAGTAAGTGCAATAACTGCAATTGGTGGGAAACCATCCTTCTACATAGATCTTGATTTGTGGTAGACATGGCAGGTGTTCGTGGAGAGGGAGTGAGATTCTGTGCTCAAAGGTGGGGTGTCCAGGAGTCCAAATAGTTTGTTGAACTCCTAGTGAAGAAACATGGGCCCAGGCTATTGTAGAGGAACTATTCTGGCTCAGAATACAAGTCAGAGGCATGGGATAGTCTTGCCTGGGCTGTGACCAGTATTAACAGTATCTCCTGTACTGGTAAGCAATGTAGACACCACTACAACAACCACCAGAGGAGGAAGAGGGATACCCTTGAACACTGGATCAAGGAATGTAGGACTGGTGGCACCCCACAGATGTGTATGTATCAATTACAGAGACTAGTTGTAAGAGTTAAAAGCTGAATATACTCAAGACTGGTATTCATATTGGTATTCTGTTCTGTTCTGGTTTTTCCACAGCTGTCACAGACAGATAACTGAATGTGAGAACGCATGCCGCTAGATTGGCCCAGATGAGAGAAGCATGTGGTATTTTGCAGCAGATCATTACTGTTACTGTAGCATTAAAAGTTTAAGATAGTTTTATGAGGAATCTTATACAGTTGTATTAAAGTGAGCATGCATATCTCAACTGTAAAAGCAAGTACGCATGCATTACTGTGCAGCACAAACCAACAGTTCAGTATTCTAATAACAAAGTGTGCAGGCATCTCTGAACTGTAAATGCAAACTATATATGCATTAGTCTGTGAGCCAGACCAACAGTGCAGTAATAGACAGTAGTCAGAAGTCATGGGTTCACAAACTTCACTTCCTAGCTACACAGTACTGTTAATTTGTCATCAGTATTATATGGAAAATTCAAACCTTTATACCAGTGGCACAAATGGCCTGCTGTAAACTGTAATCTATATAACTGGAGCACACATATGTGCAATATATGAACAGATCAAGGATTGTTTGCTGCAATCTGTACTATAGTGTGCATCTGTTATGAATGGGGAAGTCTTAAAAGTAAAAATGTTATTTGTTAAGAGATGGTAGCCTTAAAAGTAAAGTTAACAGAATAGAGACAAATAATTGTATCAATGCATTATGTGTCAGATATGAAGTTAGTACTGTTATCCCTTTTTTCTTTCACCCCAACCCTTATCTTCTCTTTTTTTTCCACAGCACAGCAGGGTAGGCCTGTCCCACAGGATCCACGTATGCCCAATCCACCGGCTATGGCACCAAGGCTCAGCACATCTGGGATGCAACCTGGCAGGACCCCCCCCCCCGCTGTTTCTGCATTACCTGGCCCCTCAGGTAGTTATGCCCTGCAGGATAGGCCAGTAGTTCCCTCCGGGAACTGTCATCACTGTCACCTTACTATGCTGATGGCTGCAGTGCTTGACAACTGTATCTCCTTCTCATGTTATTAAGTACAATGATGGAGAGCAGTGTCTCCATCTGGTATAGGTATGCACCAACAGTGTGGCACACAATCCTACACACCAGCCCTGGCAGTTCATCACGGGTGATAAATGACCACCTCTGCCACTGCTCCCTGCTAAACTGTGACAGTTAGGATTGATTGTATGTAATACATAATGTAAAACTGACTCTTTGGCAGTACATGCTAAAGTATTGATATATTCCTTGTTGTTTGGGCCAGATGGTACTGGGTTCTAATACAGGTATATGTAGTACTTTTTCAGGTGTCTATGATACATTGACATACATTTATGTACAGGAGGCATTCACCGTTGCTTAATGATGGTGTGAGATGTACACCATCATGCAATAATGCTTTATAATAAAGAAATGGGGAAGATAGGACAGTGGCGATATGGGGAAACAGTTACTATTGATTGTATAAAATGCATGTGCTACTTAAATGATTCTGTGGTACCACTTATTAATGCTTTGATCCATTACTTTTTGGGGCCAGATGGTACTTGGTTTAAATCCAGGTGTATGTATATGATATTCAGACAGTTCATGCTAATGTACAAACTATTTATTCTATCAACTTTCGAGGTGTGGAAGTGCAATATTACATACCTGTACATATTATATGGGCTCTTATCCTCCCATTATGTATGTCTTTGGTATTGCTCAAAGGGGATGACAGGTATGTTTCTGTTTCATTATAGCACATGTCTACGCAACATTTTATGTCCCTGTTTCTGTTAACGCATCTTTGCATTATGTTGGCCTTTGTGGAGAAATGTTATGCAGAATCAATACTATCTGTGTAGTCTTGGTGGTCATTGTGGCATTTTTTGCAAATCAGCAGACCGTTGATGCTTTGACTTACATGGAATTGCTATTCACCTTTGCTTGCAAAGTTTCATGGCTAACAACACTGCAGTGAGGCACAAACCCTTGCTTAGATGTGCAATGCCTCATTAGTATGCACTGCACAATGCCACATGATGAGCACCATTGTAGCAGCAGGTACACTCCATTTAAGCTCTATGTGAATCGTACATGGAGTTTATTGAATCCTGGGGATGACTTTCAGCAGATTTTTAACATCCACTTTCCTGCTGTTAAACAAAACATGATTGAAAGTGAAATAGATTTTTTTTAATCCACACAGTCCTGACCATCTTTAAATAAAGCAGTATTCAAATCTTTCTTTTTTAATAGCATACATACATTCCTTAATTCTTTCTGACAATTTATGCACTGTTTTCTTCACAAAACATTTGTCATATGATGTGACAATATGTTACACTGATTATGTCAGAGAGATTGGACTTTGGGGATAAGAGCTTTGTAGAGGCTGTTATGAAGTGAGCTACTTGAGATACTGAAGGTGAATTTTATACTGAGAGTGGTTAGTCACTTTGGAGGTATTTTAGGAGGAGTCAAGGGATACTAGAGATCAAACTGATAGTTGCAGTAAGGAAATGAGGGTAAGGTAGCATTTACTTTGGTAAAAATAGTGTAGATACATAATGCCAGTGGGTACATATTTATTGCTGTAGTGGTTAAGCTATCAGTTTAGAAGGATTTGGGAGTTTTACAAATTAATGAATACTCTATAGATATGCAAGGAACCAGTGTGATATCTGTATAACAGAAGGACATAAAGTGACTGTGTTCAAGTTATAGGACCACAGTAGTAAGTATAGTTGAATTAGTGGTCAGAGTTACCTAGTCATAAAGAAAAATGCCCAAGGATGGCTGGAGATGTAAATAAGAGTAGAGCCAATCAGGTGTGCAGCAGCCAAACAGTCTCCTCATGTGTAGATCTACAGACCTGGTGCTGCACAGCACTGAAAAAGATAGGAAATAATTTTAATATTTCAGGAATTGTTCAATATTTTCGCTAGCTATGTAAGAATTTGCTCAACAAAGTAGTTCATCAACAGTGTGCAGTGCAGCATTACTGTCAAAAATAAACAAAGGACAGAACAACTGGTAACAAAGTCAATTTTTTTATTTATTTATTTTACATTTGTTGACCGGGATAGTCCGACTGGATACACGTCCATTTTCAGCGGAGGCCCGGGGAGAAAAGCTCCAAAGGTAGCTACAGAAGCAAACATAACATAATACAAATTAAGCAGAGTTTACAGACTCTGCTGAGACATATAAGTTATATAACCTCACAAATTTATGATATGGCTTAACAAATTAAAACAAATAAGTTGTAGGTGAAATAGTATTGATACACAAATATAACTAAAGATTTAGTCAGGCTTGGAGCAAGGACATAACCAATGAGAATTGAAATATTGCTTGAGACTTTTCTTGAATTGTGATAGGGTAGTCTCTAGAGTAATGTCAGCAGGCAGTGAGTTCCAAGTTTTGCCAACAGAGTTGGCGAACAGAGAGTCACCGGCTGAGTTGTTGGATTTGACAGTTTGTACTACTAGTCTATTAGATGAGTGAAGCAGTCTGAGGTTGCAGCAGGGGTAGATAATGTTTTTAAGTGGAGGTGTATTTTCAGGTTAGTTAAGTACTTTATGAGCCACTGTAAGTTGGTTGTATTGAATTAGCCTGGGCAGTTCTAGCCAACCAAGATTATTTAGGTTTTTACAGTGATGTGTTCTGTAGGGCAAGTCAGTGGCAAATCTAGCAGCTAGAGAGTTTGTTAAGACCACTTTTGTTTAAGTTGGTAAGTAAAGGGAAGGCATAGAAAAGGTTAGAGAGTAGATGGGGGTGGGCAATGGCAGTTCTAGCAGGTGGGGTTAGGAATGGTTTAATCCTATATAGTGAGTCAATTTTTTTAGTAATGGTTTTGCTAGTTTTATTGATATGCACATGCAATTTAAGATTGTTATCTACGATAACACCTAAGAGTTTCATGTAGACATCTGAGGAGATTATGGTGCCATTATTAGACTTAATGGAGAAGGAAAATGCTGGGGATCTTTGAGTGAGGAGAAAAGTAGTAGCTTTGTTTTGTTGGGATTTAAAATCAGACAATGATCAGAAAGCCAATTTTCAACTAAGTTAAATGTATTCTGAGTTATTGTCTGCAAATCTGGCTGGGAGGTGGCAGAGCAAATCAAAGTGGAATCATCTGCGTATTGAATGCAGTTTGCTTTTGGGATGACAGTATGGAGGTCATTAATGAAAATGGAAAACAAAAGAGGTCACAGAATAGACCCCTGGGGGACACCTAGGGTGTTAGGTAGGAGGTTGGATAGTTTGTTCTGCCATATGACGGCTTGTTGTCTATCACACAGATAAGATTGGAACCATTGGAGAGAATGATTGCCTAAAGACATTGTTTTCAGAGTGTGGATGAGTAGTTGGTGGTTAACCATATGAAAAGCCTTTGAGAGATCCAAAAAAAGGGCTGAGGATAACTGATAAATGAAATATTACACTATCCATCTCATAACCAGCAGAAGAACTCTAAACTGGATCTGCAAACTGTGGGAAACAGAGAAGATAAATAGCACCAGCATCTAATATAACAAAAAAGGAGAATGACAGCTGCAACAACAACTGATAGCACTGGGAATGTGAGACTTTGGTCTGGTGGTTTTCATTGACTTGCTTATAACTTTGTTCACAACAGTGGTGGGGATGCTCCTTCCTTACAAGGGCCCTTTAAAAGCACTGCTGTACAGTGTAACTGTCTTAATGTAGTAAAAAAAAATGATAAAGCAACCACAACCACAAAAGGAGAACTTGAAACCTGTAACATTTAGAGGTGGTGTTCACTGACTTAAATGGCACTTTGTCTAAGACAAAGCTGGAGATAACCCTCATTTCCAAGTTTAGAGACAGTGTCATACTGTCCATAAGTCCTGCAGTCAACATTACTCAAGCAGGTTTTGGTCCTTATATTTGATCAAGCATGTAAGAAGGTACTGAAATGCTGCTGCATAATCTAGAAACAAACCAATGCCTCCCATATTTTAGGTAAGAATTCTACCACTGAACCAGATATGCATATTCTGCTGCACTGGCCAGGAATCTGGTGTCAGCCTCCCTCATGTCATGCAAGAAATCTACCTCTGAACCACCAATGGGTTCTACAGTATATTTCAAAAGGTATGCAGCATCTAGTATTGTAACTATGCCCATCTTCATAAACTTTTCAGACAGAAAAAAATATCTTATTAGAAAAAACTTCATAGAAGACACTTTGCCTGAAAGACAGCATTAATATGCCGTGTTGCATTCTAATATGGCATAAATCTGTATTGCAACAGTTTTTAAGATGTTCTTGTATACTTTTACTTGAGCACAAGCAGTTTTCCCAATATAATAAATGCCACATGCTTAGGTTGTAAAATAAACTTCTAATTTTGTGAAATTACTAAAAAGTTACAAACTTAAAAAATCTGTTCATTTATGTTCCAGTAGATTTGCAAAGTTACAGATTTACAAAGTGTGCAGTGACTTCATGTTCATGGATAAATGCCACAATGTCAGTCCTGCTTCGTAAGTAAGGTCAAGATTCAAATTGACTCAAACTAATTTGTTATATGAACTTGCAAAAGTAGAAAATTAAATTCTAGCTGCCCAAGGTGATTGCATACAGTTCCTAAAATTCATGAGCCTAGGTAATAGATGCATAAATATATCGTGTGCCCTTTGTACAGTACAGTCCTGAGAAGTACTGAGATTCATATACATGAATTATGGTATTCCCTGGAAGTGTACATTCACCATTTCATGTTCTTGTATAGCACAAAAGCGTACCTGACACACATTAGATTTCCAGGTGCTCCTGTGCTAGTGATGGTGATCATTGCTATGTGCACTGATGGTTCTACTTCAAAACATTGGAAACTCATAACATCTAATTTCAAAACAGTGAGACCATAAGACTGAAAATTCAAAACATCTAAAACTTATAACATCGAGTCTCACAACATCGAAAACTACAAAGCAAATATAAATAACATCCCCTCCAGCTATAACAACACCAAATGAAAAACACTTTTCACTATGTTCCTGCAGGGGTGCAAGCCTCCCTGCATCCCCCAAGTGGGGGGCTCTGCCCCCCCCGTAAATTAAATATACCAACTCCAAGATCGCACTACAATGGGAAAAAAATAATTTCCTAACCCCACTGTATCGTGATCACCATAAAGAATGTACACATAATGTCTAAATCACTTACCTGTATGGCCTAAAAACATGTACAGAGTGGCATAATAAACACTATATACAGATTAACAGAATAAATTATAACATTTACATGTTTGATGATACACTACTCAATTTTATACATTTTCGATGTTGTGAAATTCGATGTTATAAGTTTTAGATGTTTTGAATTTTTGATCTTATGGTCTCGCTGTTTTGAAATTAAATGCTATGAGTTTTTGACATTTTGAAGTGAAACTGTACTGACAGCACTATACAGTGCACCAATGTGATGCAGCTTAGCTTTTTTGCAATACTTCTTGGCAAATGGCTGTATAAGAATACTTGTTAAAGGATATTGCATATACCTAAGTTACTTTACATTGGTATAGTATGGTCTGCCTTCCTGAATGACTGTAAATTGTAAGGAATTCACAGATCGTGGTCATGGTCCCCTTTTCATTCATCCAGACTGCCATCACAGTGTCCATGACCACTGACCCATGGGACATGGGTCAGTGTTCGTGGTCCCCTTTCCTTTCATCCAAACAGCTGTCACAGTGCCCCATATCCTTGCTGGGGCTGCCAGCACTTCTATCTTCCCAGTTCAATACCTGCAAATTTCGTCATGCTCAGCAAAGATTCTAAAGATATGCTGGGAGGGAGAGCATGCTGTTATGCATTCAGTTGATGAGGATTACTTTATATTTTCTACTCATTTTATTTCACCCACTCTCTCCTGATCTAGCGGTATGCCCAAGGAGTGGATGTGGAACAAAAACATACACGTATCGCACTGCCTCAGTGGCAGCTCAGCTACATCTCCAGCCTATTTCCCTCTTACCAGCAGACATCTTCAGCCCCCAGCTGAGATGCCTACAGATCTACCCACCCACCCCATGATGGCAGCATCTATTCATCCCTGCCATTCTGTCAGTCTCAGAACCACTAATTGAACCCCAATCAGCTGGGACATAGTCACGATTTATCACTCTATACCACCAGAGTGGCTAAGGTAGACCAGGGTTCATTACCATATTATGGGAATGTGAGGATCTGGTGTGACATAAATAGGGTTCACTGGAGGGACAGTTATGTGACTCAACAAATTCTTCTTCTCTGGAAAAGGCTTCCCATCTAGGTGAAGCAGAACTCTTCCCTAACTCTTTTCAAGAGAAACCTGGATCAGGATGGGAAATCAGAAATACACCCTTAGGTCTAGCACATATGTCTCTAATGGACACAGACAGCATATACATCTTGCCCTAACATACATAAACCCTTAAAATAATTCCTAAAGCATGTAGGCTTGTAGTATACAATTGTGATGATTGGGTAGGCTTTTAACTCCATTATTGTAACTGTTTAAATGTATATATCTTAACAGAGGAAACTGGGAGACAGGAGGTTGACCTCAGTCCAGAAAACTTTAAAATATATCTGAAATTAAATCACTTTATGGGCTAGGCCATAAAGATGCTATCTCACATGTTTCAATTCATCCAGAGACTCAAAGTCTGTACTAAAAAGCTTTCTGTATTGTCTTTGGAGTAAACTAATTACTAGGCTGGAAGTGTGGAGCTATGCAATCATTTTATGACTTCCAGCACCTGCCACAGATCTGAGCAAAAGCCCTTGTGTATTTTTACAGGTAGGTGCTAAATCCTGCCAGCTTGCAGCAATGGAGGTTTGCATGGGGGCTAGAAGTCAGATGACCAGAAGTGATGTAATTCTGTAAGCTATCCCAGGCATAATATTTTAGATATTATTTTGAGAAGTCTCTTAGTGAGACAGATCATTATGCATTCTGTCTTGGGCCTGACAGGAAGAAGAACCATTCACCACATCATCTGCCTTGCTCAAATAAGTAAGTAGGGAATAGTAATTTCTCTTAGATCCAGTCAGGAATATAGTAAAGCTTAGTTTAGATATTGTTTTTTTTTATTTGTCTGTGTCTGTCCTTCAATGCTATTTTAAATATTCCCTGTGATTTTGAACTCTAATGTCACTATGAATAGATATTTAGTATTTTTTTCTTTTATTATTTATTATTAAATATAGTTAAAACTTAAACCTTTCATTGTGGCTGATCTGTGTAGAAATATTTATGTTTTGAGAACACTTGCATATTTATTTGGTGACACTGTGTGAACCACTACTAATAGCTTTGCTCTTGGTCAAACTACCATTTCTATTAGTATTGATTTCACTCAGTATATTGGGTACCCCAGTAAGGGCCTTAAGGCAGCTGGCAGGAGTGTCTGGTGGCAGTGGTAACTACCTTATAGTCTGGGCAGTAGGGGGCATAGCTAGTAAACCTTTGTCAGCCTTCCCCAGGTGTGTGTGTGTGTGTGTGTGTGTGTGTGTGTGTGTGTGTGTGTGTGTGTGTGTGTGAATCAAATCTCCAAGAATGTGTGTCAGCTACTTCAGCAGGGACATGAAGCACTGGTTGGACCGAAATGGTGCTGGAGGTCTTGGCTTGTACACTATGCTGATATCTCAACTTTATAGCTGTGCCAGTGGGGAGTCTTACTGGTGATCTGGAGAAAGAGAGAGAAACCAGCCTCAACTGACTGTGTTCCCTGTGTGCTCTTAAGGGAAATTGTACTTGATTGTACTTGATGCAGAGAGCTGCATCTGGAGATACTGGGTGTGTACCTCTTATCCTCCTAGTGAACATTCTCCACAGGTGCCAGTGGTGAGGATTGAGGCTCCTCGATTACTGGCCCAGAGGTGGGACATCACACTGCCCTCCAGGCTTCTTCTTAAATGCTGGAAAATGTACACCTGCATACCTCTCAACTGTTTAGATCTTTGCAGAATGTCTTGATGTTGCCTCTTATTTTTCATCTGTTCCTCATAAAATTGTGTTTATTGACAGATCAGCAAGGAGTGAATTCGTCAAAAAATATTAGACATTTGAGTTTCAGATTTCATATCCTCCCAAAAAGATTGGTAATACAAAAACTTTTATTCTAGTAACTTTCTAAGTATTTTTTTCAAATAATTTTATTAAATAATTATTAAAATGAACAAATATTTCCATGAAATTATAACATTTTTTCTTAAAAGTTAAAAAACAAGAAAATAAAAAAAAACCCTTCTAATGTATAAACCAGTGTAATTAAACTATGTACAAAGACGTTCATCATACAAAAAAAATTCTTAATGTAGCTGTAGGATTAATAAAAATCATCTGTTTACATAAATTAATAAACTATTTTTCTAAAAGTTCATAGATGATATTCCATGAATTATATAATGTAGTATTACTAGATGATCTAGATTTAATAGTTAACATTTCCAAATTACACGTTTCAAGGAGTATATTTTTAAATTCCAAAAATGTGGGTGCTGTACTAGATTTCCAATTCTTAGTGATTGTTTTTCTAGCTATAGATAATATAGACCAAACCAAAGGGTACTTATTCTCTTTTACACAATCGGGAACAGGAGTATTAAATAAAACAAGTGATTTAGATATAAAGAAATTATCAATAAAAATTGTTTGCAACAAATTATTGATATCATCCCAAAATTTTCTTAAATATATGCAATTATAAAACATATGAGACCAGTCAGCATTCAATTCAATATTACATCTCCAACATGTTATATTCTTTTTAGAAAATATACTTATATTATGAGGAGTGATAAATGATCTATTTAAAAATCTCCATGTGAATAATTTCCATTTTAAAGAAGAAGTAGTCATACATGCTGATTGTAAAATATTAAATTTGTCTTTCTCAGAAGGAGATTATTATTAATTAAAGAAAAATATTTCCAATAATTATCTGAATGTGTATCTAAATCACATTTAATTGCCCTATAAATGTTTGATAACTTGTTATTAGCAGGAGATTTATGCAAAACTGATAAAATCATATATTGTATTAGCTTGGGATTTTTTTCCTAATTATAGGAGACATAGAATCCAATTTATTTAATACATATTGTCTAGCTTCTTGAAGCTCTAACCATAAACAAGAATCAAGTTTATACTCTTCCAAGAGTAAACTATTGGATTTTATCACATTATTTATCATCATTTGGTGCCAAAATGTTAAATGCTTTTGCTGAAATATAGACATTTTTGTATAATCTGAAGAGAAAATAGATCTGTGTGTGTAGGCTATAGGGAAGAGTAAGAAAAGCCAACCCTTATATATATTATGTTTAAATATAAAATGTTTAAATGATTTTAAAATAAAAACTATATACTTAGTTAAAACTCAGAGAATAAAATTCAGAAATATAATCTTTTAACCTCCAAATAAATGGATTATTAATTATATTTAGCTTATAGGAACTGTTTATATATATGGTATTTTGTGACAATACCTCTATAAACTCTTTCCACTTTACAGTATATTCCACATCAATAAGATGAGAGATTGTATTGTATACTGATGAAATTGAATACATTTCTAAATTTGGTAAGGCTATGCCCCCATTATTCCAATTATACATATGGTATGTTAATGCAATCCTTGGCTTATTTGGAAACTACAAAAATTTCTAAATCATTGAATTAAAATTTTTAATTATTTGGTAAGAAGGAGGTATAGATAAAGACTGAATTATATATAAGACTTTGGGGAGAAGGATCATCTTTATTATTAAAGTTTATCATCCATAGAAAAGGGTAATTTGTTCCATTTATTTATTAAATTTTCTATCAGTAATAGACTTTTATTATAATTTATTTGAATGGTATCTTTAATATTGTTAGTAATAATTATACCTAAATATGCTATTTGTTGAGGCTGAGCTATATATTCATTATATTCATCAGGTATATTGTATTTTTGAACCTGTTAAAAGAATTTGTGTTTTATTATTATTAAAAGTAAGGCCCATTTTTTTTTCAATATATTCCATGTTTTTAAAAAGTTTTTGTATAGATTCCCTTCTACTCCCAAGAGTAATCAATATGTCATCTGCAAACATTTGTATTGTAGATGATATAGTGGGGTTTAACTTGTATCCTTCAATATCTGTATCATGTCTTATTAAATTTGCCCATGGTTCCACAACTAATGAAAATAAAATAGGGGATAAAGGACACCCTTGCTTAGTACCTTTTACTATTGGTATATCTTGAGATATACTAGTACCAATTTTAACATAAGCTTGGCTACCTTCATAAAACAGAGTGATAAGATTGATAAAATTATTGGAGAAATGTAATTCCTTTAATAGAGTGAACAAATATTCCCATGTAACTGAGTCGAAAGCACAATTTATATCTAAACTAACTAGGGTTGCATTTGTTTTAAAATGTTTCACCGAATCAATTAAAGTTAATATTCTTTTAATGTTATCATATGAAGTTCTCTTCATTATAAACCCCGTTTGATCACTATCAACTAATTTGGGTAAAAGTGTTTTAAGTCTTTCTGCATAAATGGACATAAATAATTTGTAATCAGTGCTTAATAGGAAGATGGGTCTATAGGAGGTACACTTAGAGGGATCTTTGTTAGATTTTAAAATAGGAGAAATAAAAGTGTATTTCCAAGAAGGTGGAATTATGTTTTTGTCCTGAACAAGATTAAATACTTTTATAAAGCAATTTTAGAGCATTTATAAGTAGTAATTTGTAAATTTCAGGAATGATGCCGTCATTACCCGGTGCTTTATTTTGCTTTAATTTGGTAATGTGAGTTTGAAGTTCTTTGAAAGATATTTGTTTATCAATAGAAATCCCTTGTTCCTCTGAAAGTCTTGTTTTAGTGTATTTATTAATAAATGTTTGTATTTCCTCTTTAGAGTTAATTTCTGTAGTTGTTTGGTTGATGTTTATAAAAAACTCTCTAAATTCAGTTAATATATTATGAATTTCCAATACCATTTTTCCTTTTTTAGGGGAGAATAATTCATTAATATGGTTAAATCTATTTAATCTTTTCATTTTATTAGCAAGAATTTTTAAGGATTTAGGGTTAGAAGAGAAATTTATAAACTTGAATTTTTCTATATTGATCATAGTTTTATGTTTTAATATTTCTAGATATTTATTATTTAACATATTTATTTCTTTTCTTTTATCTGATATATCTTTATCACCCATATTATTAAGTTTTAAAGTATCTAATTTACATTGTATATCTTGCAGCTCTTTAACCCAAGCTTTCTTTTTTTTTGTTGTACCAATTCAATATCCTGCCATATAGATAAGCTTTTAGGGCATCCCATATGTAAATTTCTGACATATCATTAGTATTGTTAAGTTCTAAAAAAATCTGTACTTCTGTAGAAATGAAATCATTAAAATCTTTTAATTTTGTGATATAAGCTGGGATCCTTTTTATATGAATATTAAAATTTGGATTGACTACAACTTCAAAAATTATAGAATTATGATCTGATAAAGGACATGAAATCACTGCTGATTTGTTTAAGGAATCTGTTAAATTATTAGAAATAAAAACTCTATCTATCCTCGAGTATGAGTTATGTCTATGAGAAAAAAAGGTGTAAAACAAAGTAGTATCTGCAAAATAATTTATATCTTTCAAAAAATAAGTATCTGAAAAGTCTTTTAATAATTTAGATGATGTAGATATTCTTCTCTTCCCATTAGTACTAGAGTCTTTGTAATCTAGAATACAATTGAAATCTGCCAAAATAATGTTCCCTTTAGAGAATAGTACAATTTGATCTAGATGTTGTTTCACTGTGTTTATCCCTATCCCTGGGATCCAATATATATTAATCAATGTGAAAATTGTACTGTTTATTTCTATGGTGACTGCACAAAACATTCCTTTATTATCCTTATATGTATCTATTATTTTAGGAAAAGGCATTATGCTGTTCCATAGGATAGCTACTCATCTCTTTTTCTTAGTGTGTTCAGAACTTACTAAAATCTTATATGTTTTAGATTCAAGTCTGAATATATCCTCTGTTATTAAGTGAGTTTCTTGTAAAAATACTAACTGGGATTTATGTAACTTAAGATATCTAGTTAAATTCCTCCTTTTATTAGGATTATTTAAACCATTAATGTTAACTGATATACCTTTTAGTGTAGTCATTGAAAATTAAATGATGTAAATATAAACATACTGATCTAAGAAATACACAAGAAATATATCTAATAGTAATACTATTATGATCATTAGAACATAGTGTAAGAGTATCATATTCTTAAAATTAAGGTTGTTTCCTACTACATAAGATATGAAAGTCTGAAAAGTTATTAGAAAATATTTATAACATAAACATGAAACAAAATAACCAACCCGAACCCCAATGGAGTTTAAAACTCCTAACTCGAATGACATCAGTCACTCGAATCGACTTCCTATCAAAAGCAGCATCCAATCAGCACCTGCCTAAATGTCTATAGTCATAACTCTAAAAATAAGGCTTCTCATCAATAACATAAACAATTTTTTGTATGAACCAAATGTATAGATATAATGTTGTGTCAATTAGTAAATTGATGACAGCTACATCTTAGGAATAAAGTACAGAACTTTCTTACATTACTTAGTAGGTTATTAAGAACTACTATGACCTATTAGTTCACTCTTCTGTTTTAAAGTAATCACATTTGATAAGAACCTTAAAAAGAGACAATGACATTATTTTATTACCGAAATATGGCTAATAAAGGCTGAAGTGTGATATATAGTACTGCCATAGGTGATCAGCTAACTGGGACATAGTTGTAAATGAATCACCTAAGGGCCTTCAATAACCACTAATATTGGCAGCTAATAAGTAATATGCTAATAAAAGTGATTTTACTAACAATCAACTAACATACTGATTGTTCTGAAAGAAATGAACACTGCATTTCCTTGCCAGAAACCAAATATAGTGATTACTCATCAAGAAGTAAAACCAACAACATCCTGCTAGTTTTCTTATAACCAAACACCCCGGTGCAGTCTCTCATAGAAGAGTGACTAATAAACCTTAAAAGTCTGATCTTCCATTCATTGCATTAATTTGAGTTACCTCAAAGGGTCCATCACCATATTGAAAACTAGTGAAAAGGTCATATTAGTTCAAAGAAGCAAGGTGCTTAAATAGCTCCTGTATACTATGTAAAAGCCTTATTTAAATATAATGAACTTTTTTATTATTCATTTATAGCTTATACTATCTTTGAATTTTAAAAAGCTATTTCATTAACAAAACAAAAGATGAAAATTTCACATTTTCTAATGATAAACAGATCTAACTATTTTAATGCACCTGTCCTTGCAATATTATTGCTGCCTATGTGGTACATCCCTATCAGCTTATTACACAAATGTATTCATAAAATAACTGAGATAACCTATTATATACATCTATACATTTAACATTTTGATAAATGCTTCATTAATATTTTCTCAGCAAATCAATACTTTAAAAAATGTACATGTAACACAAGTATATAAACAGCTTGTAGCGTTATTAAATCTTCCAAAAATGCACAAATCACAACTAGTATTTCTCATCAAGATATTGGCACCCTTATCATACATAAAGCAAATATTTTATGAGAATACTATTTGTATATAAATACATAAGGCTCAAGAATACCTATGATGATCAGAAAAAGTATTTAGGCTACATGTGTAGTATAATTCCTATTTAGAGTATTGCATATAATGTCTTACAATAAGTTGAAAGTAGTAATCTAGTTATATCTTCTTTCTGTATGCTGTATGAGGAAATAAATTTGATTCAGTAGCTTCCCGGTGAGGATCAGAAGATCAATTTACTTCTGACACCTTCATTATGATGTTTTAAGAAAGCTTCGAGCTTTCCAGCCACGATGGATACCACAGTCTCAAGCTCATCATGAAGATAAAGCTTTCAAAGTTCCGGCGGGAAATAGTAAGTAAAACATTAATTAACTACATATAAGGCAATGTCTCGAGGCTCCCTCTATACCAAGAGAGATGAGAAAAAAAAAACCCTCGCATACACAACACGAAGCAATGACAGCTATCAAGCAAAGCTTCACCACACTATCAACCAGACTCTCCAGTTAATCTCCGACCAAAGCACACAGGCACCAAAACATACAATTAACATAGACAACATCACACATGTCTCTACAGTGCTAGAGCACCAAACCAGAGCCTCCAAGTAAACACACCAACAACTCAGAAATGACAACAAAGCCTTACCATTACTCCAGCCACACTGCCACTCACATCCCGGGTCAGAAGTACCATCACTAGCACAGCAATTCTGCAACTAGACATCAGGCCATCATACAAGATTCCTTTATCAAACAATTAACCATAAATCAACTAAAATACAAATATAGCAATTATAACTAAATAAAAGTTTTCCAACCATTATAAGAACCAAAATCAAGATAAACAAATACGCCCCCTAATGATAAGCACCACTACAAGACATCCGGAATCATAGATATCTGAGACAGGAGAATCACTGCATCCATGGGAATCAAACCAATAAACATTAAGATAATTAATCTTAAACAAATAGTACAAATGAAAAAAAAAATCCCAACAAACAACTATTCTACAAAACAAAATAGACAACTATTTAGTTAACCAATTTACATAATAGTAAATATAATACCAAAAGCTCACCTGGATGTCCGGTTTCATTTCCCCAACTGAGTGAATCAAGTGCAAATATGTACTTGTTATGATTCATCTTTTGATTTTTTTTTACGGTCAAATGTTTTCCAAGTGTTGTCCTCGGCATTTCTTTTAAGACTAGGACTGGCCCACTCCATTTCATCTACTTTTTCCAGTATGTTATTACATTTTATATAAGTTATTGCATTGCCTAGGCCGTCAAAAATTTTAAAACCATCTTGATAAAATATTTTCAGTCTTGCAGGAAAAAGCAAATGGGTTTATATTTTATTCTTTTTTAGTTCTCTGACTAAAGGCAAGAACATTTTCCTTTTTGATAATACTGAAGAAGAATAGTCATTATCAAAGCGTATAATATTGCCCTTCAGTTTGATTGGGGATTTTGCGCACGCAGTCTTTAGTACCATTTCCTTATCATGGGCTGATAGGAACTTTACAATAACAGATTTAGTATAATTACTCGGTGTTTTTAGATGTCACCATTGATCTATGGGCTCTTTCAATACCATATGAAAGAGCCTCCGGCAGTTCAAGTACTTCAGGCAACCAGGAAGATAAAATTTTTCCATATTATTTCCTTCTATGTTATCCGGTAAGCTAAAAATTCTCACATTATTCCTACAGGACCTGTTCTCAAGGTCATCAACCTTTGTCTGAAGAAGAGAATTTTGCTTTAACAGGAACTCAACATTATGTTCACGCTCCTGAATTCTGTTATCCATATCACTTAATGCAGTTTCCATTCCTGAAATCTGCTTCATCTGTTGCAATAAATCTTCATGTAAAATGTCCATTTAGTGAGAACACTTTTCTTTGAAATTGTCAGTTTTTATATCCATTTTGTCTATCTTGACACTTAGTTCCTGAATAGTAGTTAGTAATGACTGTAGTTCTTTTTTTATAGTTGTCTCTTGATGAGAAGATTTAGTGAAGCTCATCCTGTTCTTTTACTGTAGTACTTCCAAGTGTAACTTTGACAGGAAAATTTAAAATCTACTTGAAATTTTTTATATACTACCCTAATATATATATATATATATATATATATATTTAAAGAATTAATTAAAATAAAAAAAACTATTATTAGGGAAGTTTATATCAATATTTCCTGTCAATAAAGTTCTGTAAAGGCAGAGCTGATAAGAAAAGCTGCTACTCTATGCTCATCTTGGCCACGTCCCCCTTTCTAAGTCTTTAAGAGCAATACTTTAAATGTATCCTTATTGTTGGACCTTTGTCCCCCCATTATTTTTGGCTTTGTCCAGGTTTCTTATGTTAAGAGATTCTGAGGTATGTTCACCTGCCCCCCCTCCCAAAAATATGTTCTTCTTTCCCTCACCTATCTTCTCTTCAGGTTACCCTTGTGTGCTCCTCTGTTTGCTCTGGCCCATTTCTTACTTTCTCATTTCACCCTTTCCTCCTCGTTTATATAATGAACTGAACTGAACATGTGTTGTGCCGACCACTCTGACCTCCTCACTGTTTCTGTGATACAGCTGTGAAGAGCTTCTGTGCACATGTGAGTACACATAATATGGGGCATACCACCTCACTGTGCTTCTCACATCAGTCACGCAACCAGCTCTTCTGATTAAGTATGCAGGTCTTTCTCCACATGGCATTTCTGTGCTGCACCTAGTACATAACTAATCAGCAATAAGGCAATAAGGATGCACTGCACTACAACATCTGTGCTACTTAACACAGCATTGTTGCATTGCAGATCATACAGAATATGCCCAAGATGTATAAAAATGGAAGTGCACCTTTGATTAATTTGAGGAATAACCATGATCTTTGAAAATCTAAAATGAATAAAGGTATCACAGGAATTGTTATGGATAGCATATCTTAAGATAATACTTTGCTGTTGTTGCAGCGGGATGCATTTACCTAGAGGCAAATTCACATTTTTTTTTTCAAGTCAATGGTATGTTCACCTTTCTAAACTAAAATTCAGATCAGACAAAGTGAAATATTTTTCCAAGCTCCAAGACAACAACCAAAAGAACCCTAACCTTTTCTGGAACACAGTAAAAAGACTACTATACCCAACCCAAACTACCATGCCTTCACCAACTACCAACAGAAACTCAGTCCCTATAGCTACCCAATTCAATACACATTCCATATACTTTGTCCTCTCCTTACATAATAACTAACCACACTCAAGCCTCACTCCCCCAAACAGTACTAATCACCACCAAAACTGTTTCTCCCTCCAACTAGTGTCTACATCTTTTATAAAAAAAAAAAAAAACACATCCTAAAACTAAAAAATTCCACTCCATCTGCAACCTGCCACCAAAATATCTCTAAAACACTGCAGAAGCTATCATGTACCCTATATTTATACTCATAAGCCAATCAGTTACTGAAAACTACAACCCTGCCATCTGGAAAAAGTCCCACATGATAACAGGGGAATGTCCATCTACTTCTCCAATTATGGACCTCTAGCTACATCCACTCAACAAAATACTAGACAAATGCATTCATTCCTAACTCTTATTCCATCTTCACAATACCAATCTCCTCTCCAGTGCTCAATATGATTTTTGATTTCACCAAAACACCACTACTACTCTACTCAGTTTTACTGAAATGATAAATACTAATATAAACATTGCCAACTTGATATCCTCCTTCTTTTTCAACATGTCAAAAACATTTGACGTAGTTTCATACCAATGCTTCTCCATTAACAACCTTCCTAGAACTCTCACAATCATACCTTAGCTGGTTCCACAGCTATCTCACCAATAGACCCCAGGCTGCAAAATAGAAATGAGATCTCTACTGATACTGCAGGGAACTATTCTAGGTCCTTTACTATTCAAAATATTTACTAATAATCTTCATAAAGGTACCCAAGAAAACTCCATAGTTCAATATACAGACTATATCACTCTCATATACTCTGCCTCATGTCTACCCTACTCTACACAATGAATAAGGACTCCTTTTCCTCTGTTGAGGCATGGCTAGATGACTACTGACCACTTTTAAATCCATCCATCCTCAGTCTCTTTTCCCAAATTCCATATGTGTTTGGGGTGTCACTTCAGCAGTGACAATCATCTCGAGCCAAGGTTTGCACCATTACAAATAAAATAAAATCTGTTTTTACCCAAATATCTGTCAGCTCAGAAACAATCCTTCAACATCACATCAACAAATAATACCACAAAGCTTTTTGGTGTAGTAATTGATGATAACATAAAACTATGATCAACTCATCACTCAAGCCATCAAGAAAACTCACCACAAGCCAGGCTTCTTCTACGAAACCAATCCCTTTCTCAATTATTCCTACAGGAAGTCTTTAGCAACATCTCATCTTCTACCTCCACTTCTCTATTCAGAACCCATCCTGACTAATCTTCACTCCATATTAAGAAATAAACTAGAGGTTGACTACAATACAATAGCTAAGTTTGTATCCAACTTACCAAACTGTTCAAACCACTGCCTAGCATGAAAGCACCTACACTGGCTCAAACTACATTATTACCTTCCTTACTCCCAGCTGTTTGCTACACACAAAATAATGCAGAAAACCGACACCTGCCCATCTTTAAAAAACATCCTGAAACACGATTCCCCTTCTAGGAATCTCTGCTCACAAAATAATTGTTTCCTGACCAGGACCAAGTCTCATGGCAGTGCATTCAACTCACTTTACTTAACTTATGTTACTAAACACTGGAATTCCATCCCACCCACCCTTAAACAAGACAACATTACCACATGTTTCAAGCACAACCTAAAACAACATCAAACTTCCTCATGACTCATGCTCTCATCCTGACTAAACCAGCCTTCCTTTTCATTTCTCTTCCATTACCAATCTCTCTCATTAGTCACTCTTACTCTCTCACATTTGTTTTCCCTTTGTCTCTTTTTTCTCATTCTTTTGCATACACTACAGCTCTTCCTACTAATCTATGTTCTTAATCCTCTCCCACTAATATCACCTCCTAATCCCCCTCATCTATTTACCTATTTACTGTTATCTCAGTCTCTCTACAATCAATACTTTTTCTACTTATGTTTTTCTTGGTTATTTATGCTTATACACTTCCACCTCTTCCTCTGTTCTCTGTTGCTATGCTACTGATGTGCAGCTTCATTTATGTGGGGTCTATGTTTAACCATCGAAGTTATGTTCATTGAACCTCTGATAATCGAAAACAAAACAGTGAACGTTCATTTATTGAATGTTCACTTCAGCGAATGTGTGTGATGGTGAAAATAACTAGTTGGCCAACATTACCCCATCACACACAATGAACTATTGTAAAGTCACCCAGGTGAAGGCCTGCACCCCCCAACTATATATATATATATATATATATATATATATATATATATATATATATATATATATATATATACCAAATCCAAGATTGCACTACAGTGGGAAAAGAGCAAATTTCCTGATGTAGGCCAACTACATCCATGCCTTTTTCCGTACTGAATTGTGGTCTCAGAGTTGGTATATATACTTGGGGGGTGTGGGGGTGCAGACCTGGGTGGGTTTAAAGTAGTGCGGTGTGTGAGATGAGGAAATGTTGGCCGGCTAGTTACTTTACCCATCTCACACATTCAGTGAAGTGAACATTTGTGTTCCGTCATCGGAGGTTTGATGAACACAACCTTCGATGAGTAAACATAGACCCCATTTATGTCAATATACACACATTCACTGAAGTGAACATTTGTGCTCCATCATCGGAAGTTTGATGAACACAACCTTCGATGAGTAAACATAGACCCCATTTATGTCAATATACACACCATCACTGTTGTATATGCAGGTTTTACACATTAACATGTCTTTGACTTATGCATGATAATATAACATCTAATGTATATGATAAATGTATTTACTATTTATGTGTCAATATTGCCTGAAAAGTAATGCTTAAAATGCTTGTTTTACTGTTGTTCATTGTAAAAATGTATTTTATGTGGAGCTTTTCTCCTAGGCCTCCACAGAAAATTGGAATCGTGCCCAGATGAACTTTCCAGGTAACAAAGACAGGCAATAAATAAATAAATAATGTTTACAAATACTGATGCCATTACAGGATATACTGGTAGTAAGCTGGAAAATTGTTTTTATGTTTTATGTCTTAAATTACTTGAGATTTTTGGAAAAACCAAAAACATCATAAGATCTCTTGGATGTTCCACTTTTGCCAATTCTAGAATGCAAATGTTCAGTGACAGAACAATTAGCAAAATATTTAACATTAACACAAAAGTATTACCAGGCTTTCCATATTACATCTAAGTTCTAACAACAAAAATATGAAATAGAATGGAAAGACTAATAACTTTGACCACAGTGCCTGGCTTGAAACACAATAATCATAACAATTTTGCATGGCAACCAAATTTATTGCCAGAACAAAGTGCAACATGTACCATTAAACCATATATGAATTATTTGATACAAAACATACAATCCAACAACTGATGGGCACATAATCATACTGCCTACCTACCTGGCAACAATGATTAGCAGTGTGAAGCACATCCAGCGCACTCTCCCCACTATAATTATTCCAAGGCAACATTTTCTACTGCTCACTCCTAAATGTTCAACATAGGGGGAAGAAATAGGGTTTCATTTTAAAACAGGAGGCCTTTGCTCCAATACCAACCAGTTTGCTTACATGGCAGACTTTTTTCCTCTTTTTATTCTTTCTTGACATATAATCCTCTGACAGTAATTACCTTACCCTAAGCCTTAAATTTGCACATTTAACAGGTACAAATCAGTCTCACTCAGATGTATTCCTTCATATCTGTACCAGACAAGGTCCCTGTCACCAAAATCCTAATGCCTCAAAACCAGCAGACCCAAAAATGCAGCTGTCCAAGCCACCCTATGATTAATAAAATGCCCCATCTCAATCATGGCCATTCTAACTGCTCTTCTTCAAAATAACCATGGAATAATAGATGACCAAATAATACAAGCTCGTGGACACCCTTTCAGAATCAATGACAAATCATGCATAGTTCAAGAAAGTAACATGTACTTAGAAATAACACCTAAATCATTTCCCACAAAGTGTATTTTTGTTATGTCTGGCTTTGAAACTTTTACCAAAACCTCATCCATAGTTGACAATAGCTGCCCCCAATACATTCTTCTTCAACATTGTCCTCAAATGCCTGTCTTCTTAGGACCCAGGGAAAGTCCACCTGGTCTAATAGAGGCTCATCTAGCTGCCAAAATATGTAGGAATGTCCTTAGAAAACTACCTGTTTCTGCCCTGCAAAACAAGGTGAGAAATAACTGTAATAAGTGACCGTACACTATATTGGTGAAACTATCTTATATAAAATTTAAAAGCATGTGAAACCCACTACCCTGCTTTCTAATCACTTCGGTAGACATGCCCTCAAATACTAGATCTGTAGTCTAGCAATACAGAATGTGATGAATATTTCTCACTCTCATCCACAACTCTTTGACTCTGCAATGCCCTGTTTAAAGTTACATCTAATTACCAGACATATACGGGCACACCATTCACAGGCTGGAAAAATCACTGCATGCTTGTCAGACCTAACCAATCTCTTCCAAGCCCCCCCTATTCTCACTTCAGTGATTACAACTCTTCTTCATTACCTGAACTTCTTGATATACTTTATCCAACCAGTCTGTCTTTGAATACCCAATCCAAGTCAATACTGCCTATTTAGTTATTCACACATCCTCCCATGTTAATTTTCCTAATAAATCACTAATCCAAAAACACCAACATAAAGAAGAAATGATAATGCAGATCACATCACATGAGCTTCATCTAAAGGTGACACATCATACATACCTTTTAATAATATCCTCAGCAACTGTCTGCCTATAGGCAATTGCTTGTCTTATGCAACATCTCTCAGTCTTTCCCACCCTTTCACCATAAAATAAAGAGTGATAAGGTCACACTGAAAAAACAATCAGTAAAAACAAAATAAAAACTCCAGCCAAGCTAGAACTTCCACTGTGTGACCTCTCAAACCTCTTGTAACAGAGACACATAGGATATACGCAAATGACCCTTATGATCTTCAGGTGTTTCAGCTATATGGCGATTCTGAATGCCCATGACTTTTTTTTTTAAGTTGTTTTAATGGACAATTTCAGGCCAATAAAGCCAAACCCCACTAGCTGTGGATATGCATATTTCATAACATATAGGGCACATGACAGTCTTGTGTTTCTTATGTTTAGTCAAACACTTTGCTTGTGCTGTGCTGATGAGGTCATAATAAGGCCGAAATATGCATATCCATAGCTAGTGGGATTTGGCTTTATTGGCCTGAAATTGCCTATTAAAACAACTTAAAAAGAAAAAAGTCATGGGCATTCATAATCCCATATAGCTGAAACACCTGATGTTCATAAGGGTAATTTGCATATATCCCATGAGCCTCTTATACAAGAGGTTTGACAGGTCACTCAGTGGAAATTCTAGCTTGGCTGGAGTTTTAATTTCATTTTTACTGATTGTTTTTTTTTTATTTGTGACCTTCCCACTATTTGTTTTAGTTTGTTACTTGGGACATTTTGCAGTCGACCTAATGGTAATGGACATCAGCTGGGTATAACAGCCCTGTGTTTCTTATTCTTACTCAAACACTCAACTTTTACTGTGCTGATGACATCATAACAAGGCTGAAATATGCATAATCACAGTTAGTGGGTTTTGACTTTATTGTCCTGAAACTGTCCATTAAAACAACTTAGAAACAAAAAAGTCATGGGCATTCAGAATCACGATTTGGCAGAAACACCTAATGTGCATAAGGGTCATTTACATATATTCCATGTGCCTCTGATACAAGAGGTATGAGGCGTCACTCAGTGAAAGTTGTAGTGTGGCTGGAGTTTTCATTTAGTTTTTACCCTTTCACCATACCTAAAATGAATCAATTATTTTATCCATTTTTTCTTACCAGAAAACAGATATTTCATTTACATGCATTTTCTAAGCAATACAAAGAATAAAACTCAAACTGCTAGCATTACTAACTAACTAACTATCATCCCCTGTGATTTACCAGAAACAAAAAAAATGTTATGAAAGAAAGAACAAAACATCAACCTTTCCCTTTCTTTTTTCTTTCTTTACTATGTCCTTCTGTATTTTTCATTTTCCTCTCTTGAACTCTCTTACCAATACAATTTATTTTATTTAGCTAAATTCCATTTCATATCTTCACTATCACTTATTCCTGACTCTTCATCATCAATTTTATTAAAAATAAAACTTTCATTCCTAATTTAATGTGTTTCTTGTTTACTTTCTAAATTGTTTATACCTTGTTCTTAAAAGTATTCAATTGCATTTATTCTGCTGCAATTATTACTGCTTGTTAATAGCCTGATTAAATTGTAACTGTTATTCTAAGCCTTGTAGTTTTGGTTTAAGCACTTGGGCTTCAGGCCAGTTGTTTTACATTAAGAAGGTTTGTAGTCGACACTCTTGTGGCAGGAGATGTAGCTTACATCCTTCTAAGTTGGGGATTGCTGATTGAAGGCTTAGTGTGTCTGTTATACTAAAAGTGTCTTAGTTCTGGTTTAAGTGCTTGGGCTTCAGGCCAGTTATTGTACATTAAGTAGATTTGTGGTCTACACTCTTGTAGGAGGAGAGGATAGCCTCTGCCCTTCTAAGCTGGGAGATGCTGGTTTAAGGCTTATTCTGCTTGCTTATTTGAACTGTTTTTTTTTCTGAAATAGTTGCACTTCGTTTGCTGTAGTATAGACTAGATTCAGACCTGTTAAGCACTAAACCAGGCAGTCTTTTATGGGAGGGGGTTCCCCCGCATTCTAGTGGCAGGAGTGTGCAGTTAGAACTTATCTGACTGAAGGTTGCTGGAACAGGGCTCAGTTTTGAGCTTTTTTTATTGGTTAATTTGTTTAAATCAGTTTGCTACATAAGCACCGGTTTTATATGGGTTTGCTCTTGTTTTGACAAAGCTCCATAGAGTTTGACGACCAACTACCGCTCTGCTATATTTATCTGATCAACTCAAGCCATCTGCTGATCTCTGCAAAAGTTAAGTAGAATTTTTCTTTGCATATTGCACTACTGAACTGCATTTTTACCATATCACTACTTGAAGTTGTTGCACTTTATTTTCTATTGCATAGACTAGATTCAGACCTGCTGAATCTAGTTTTGTTTGTTTAACTTGAGCACTAAACCAGGCCATCTTTTGTTGGAGAGGGTTACCCTGCACCCTAGTGGCAGGACTGTGTAGTCAGAACTCATCTGATTGAAAGTTGCTAAGAACGGGGCTCAGTTTTGAGGTTTTTTCTTGGTTAAGTTGTTTAAATTAGTTTGCTCTCCTTTGCTACATAAGCACCATGTTTGCATGGGTTTAGACTTGTTTGCACATTGTGCACTGCTGAGCAGCAGTGGGCACCTTTGGCAGTTATAGACACAAACACTACTTCTTGCAAATTTTCCCTTAGCAGTCCTCCATCAGTGAGCTCTTGCGATTGTCCCTCACTGACAGGTGATACATTCAGTGAAAATCCTGAGGCACCAACACAGATCCTACCCACTAGCCTTTCATATTTTTGTCCACTTCCTCTGTCCTCTACTTTACTTGGTCCTTCCTGTCCTCTCCCTGTTTTCTGATCACATCAACATACCTAAAATTATGGACAGAAAATTTCCCGCAGTTTCTCCAACCAGCCTGGTTGACATGGGCATCCTGAGGCAATATTGCAATTGCCTCATGTATACCAACTCGATTCTTCTAGTCCACACAAATTCATTATGTGAGAGATGCATTTTTATTTTATTTATTTTATTTATTTAACATTTGTTGACCGGGAAAGTCCGACTAGGTTCCACAGACCTGTTTTCAGCGGAGGCCCGGGGAGAAACACTCCAGAAGCATCTATATCAAGAACCTAGAATCCAGGGTCTCTCAAACACCAGTCAGTTCATCTGATACCAAGCTGGTTGTTAGCATGCATACCTCACCTCCTGCACCTACCAAACCAACAACACATAAACCTCCATATGTGGAGGTCCTTACCAGAAGCTTACCTAAACATCAGAGACCTCCCAAACATAAGCACAGGCATGATTCACATAATACATCCTCTGCAGAACATAGTACACATAATATATCACACACCAGTGTCTCACCAGTCAAGCCCTTAAGGCATAACCCAAAAACAAACATCTTAGTCATAGGTGACTCAGTTGTGAGACACACAGATGTCTCTCTTACCAGGCTGGATAAGGA
>NC_056726.1:665701335-665705740 GCF_019279795.1 Protopterus annectens | reverse complement strand
AGGCCTGTTGTGTGCATTGCTGTACTGTCTGAAATAGTGGCAACACTGTTAGTTTGTTAGCATATATTGCACTATCGTACTGCAAGTATTAAAGTATTCCTGTGTTTCATGCTTTTTATCACAGGTGATCATGAGAGTGGGAGTGTGGGCCTTGTGCCACCTGATGTCAGTGGATCCACAGACTCTGATGATGATGGTGTCCAAACGGAGGCATGCATTGGGGTGCAGAGGTTGAATCTGACACAGAGTTTGATGTATAGCCATCCCCTGTATTTCTATTGGACACAACCAGTAGGCCTACACCTACCCAGTTCACTGAACCCGCAGATATTGGACAGATGGAGGATGAGGACATTGATCAGTTAAGTGTGGCTACTGTAGCTTCAGTGTCTGTTGAACCTGTCTGTAGCCAAAGTGTGGGTGAGATGCCATGCCACAGAGGAGGATTGCTAGGGGTGCTCAGAGGGACCTGCTGTCCCTCCTTCACCTGGAGCAGGTGTCACCTCCTTTGCCACTCAATGTATGTTTAGGGCCTTCATGGAGGAGCAGACATGCTCCCATATGTGCTCCAGACAAATGCTTGGGGTTGTGGATGTGGCACAGTCTGACATGCATGACTGACTCCACCATGTTACAGATTCACTGGATTGGATAAATGACACATTGGAATTAGAGGTGTCTGTGATGGATCGAGGGGTGTCTGTCATGGAACAAGCAGTGTTTGTAATGGAATGTCTGCTGGGAAGGAAACAACATCCTTCTAGGCATAGGTCAGCTACATCATCTGCTGTCAGCCAACATGGCAGTGATTAATCCTGCTCCCATAGTGGTGGTGGTTCTACTGCTCCATCAGTGAATCTCCTGTTCACACCTAGAAATGGCAGGCTATAGCATTGTGGTCCTGGACATCTCCATGAAGGGAGCTCATCCACCAGACATCAGTCACGTTCAGGTAGCAGCATTGCATCTGACTGTGGGTGTGGATGTGCCAGTGCATCTCCTGGCAGAGACAGCTCTCATAGTCAGGGATGACAACAATGAACTGCCATCTCTGCCATGCATGGCTCACAGCTAGCACAGTGCTAAGCTGTGTTCATGCAGAAATTCAAACACCACAAATACACACACACACACAATAGGTACTCAGTTTGTCTCACTGACCATTTGTTGTTTTATTCCAATTTCTGCCTTCTTCTCCTTCTTACTCACACACACTCACTGACCTTCTGTGTCAGCCTAGGCTTCCTGCCCCAACCCCCACAACACCCTGTGCAAATGATGATAACTGTGCCATATCCATGTTTTCTATCTTTTGGATTCAGGGATACAAAAGCTGTGTCTGATGCTCAGGGTGCATAGATAACTTAGTGCATTTGTATTGAAGCTGGTCATTGTACCTTTGACATATTGGGCTTTGAAAGTTATACAATTGATAGCATCAAAATTTCACAATGTTGTAGTGAATGTTCTTGTAAGGGTGCTGATGTCAGAAACTGCAATGTGTATCATTACTTTCTCACTTCTCTCTTTAATGATCTTCCAGGACAAATGTATGGTGCACATCATAAGTCACGCCATCATATTCAGATCTTAGGATTGTATGACAGCACTAAATCAAACCTCATCAAAACAGTAACAGTAATATAGTATAATGCTCTCTTTTGCATGTATCTTACAGACACATGCAGCAGTTGGAGAGACCATGGGGCTTTTTCAGGAAGTTAACACAGGCCCTACAAACCATGACATGATGTATGTGGACAGATTAAAAGTCATATCACTGTCATCTTTCTGGTATAGGATTTGGTAATATCTGCCTGGCCTCCACGTCAGTGACTGACCATGATCTGGTGGGATGACTACATATACAGAAGTCTGATATAGCTGATGACATCAGCAGTATCCATTGAGAATATGATAATAATAGTGTCCCACATGCTATGTTAAAAGTTTTTCTGTAATGTCAAGGAAGAACACACATGCACACAAAGTTGACTGCACTGAGAATAGAACCCCTACTTATCTAAGGTACACAGACTACAGGGCTCAGTATGTAATGCAACCACCACTGCACAAATCTGACTTTTACAAAACTTCAGCTGAACTTATAGTACATGACATCAGCAGCCCACGTGTGTGACAAAATGTTGGCAGGCCTGCGTATGTTTATAGCTTCACAGATTTATAAGAGGCTGCTACCATAATGGCCCTAGGTTCATAGGAAGTTACTAGGCTAATGGCCCTACAGACTTGTCAAGCCTACCTAAGTTGTACCATTGTCCCCTTATAGACCAAGATATGTAGTCCATATTTGCAAATCCATGATCCTGTCTAAGAGTGACATAGATGGATCCCCCAGGGTAAATCTATGCTTTACAATCCAATTGTCCCATTTATGCTTAAATAGGGCCATTAAGGAGCTCAGTTTCATGTGAATTGTGAGTTTGTTCCATGGGAGTAGCAATCTCTGGGAAACATCTGTCTCTCCAGTATGTCATGTTGATGTTGCAATCTAGGTTATGGTCCCTAGAGCAAGTGAGTCTTGTCCCATGTGATTTGTGGAGATGCAGCACTTCCATTAAGGCAGGGTTTGAGACTGTACTTTAGGCCAGCCACAAGTCACCTCTCAGCAGTCTATACAATACAGAGTATAGTGACAAGGCCTTCAGTCTGTCCATGTAGGTAATATGTTGGAAGTCCCTGGATTTTCTTAGTGAGAATCCTCTGAGGTCTCTCGAGCTGCTGCAGGTGTCTGGTGATGTACACGAAAAGGCAGGCATTGTACTCTGTTATTGGTCTGATGAAGGACGAGTACAGTGGAGTTGCAACATCCTTAGTCTTGAATGATATGCCTTCACTTATGAGGTGTACAGTGTAAGGGGCCTTCATTACCACTGTGGACACATGATAATCAAAGGTGTGATGCCATCAACCTGCATTCCGAAATGCCTCACCATTAGGTTAGAACATAGGCAGTATTATTAATAGTATAATTTGCATGGACTTCTCCTTTGCTGAAAGGGATAATTGTGCATTCTTTTGGGTTAACTTTAAGCCTGTGGCTTTGGCAAAAGCCACTTATGTATGTAAGCCCATGTTGTAGTATGTTGACTTTGTTTGTGGATTCAGTGACTGCACCTAGTTTGCAGTCATCAGTGAACTTGTTGAAACACAGGCCATCTTTTTTTTACCTGATTTACTGAGGAATTCATTCCAAACAGTAGGGGGCCCAGCACAGGCTCTCAGGGACACCACTGGTAACAGGTCTCCTGGTAGAAGTGGAATCTCCACCTATAACTGTATGCATTCTGTTGTTGAGCCAGTTGGCTATCCATCTAATGATGTATGGGTTAATCCTCAGGTGGGTGAGTTCCGCACTGATGCCTAAGTGGAGGATTGTATCAAAGCCCTTGGGCAAGTCAAGATTAGGCAGTATGTCCTGATTTACCTACAACCAAGAAATGGGTGACACTTTCAAAGAATTCCACTAGGTTTAACAGGCACAAAATGCCCTTGATGAAGCCAAAGTGGGTCAGGTGAAGAGTTTGAAGGTCACTAATGTCCTTGTTGATAAGGTCCAAGATAATTCTGTCCATGGCCTTGCAGACAAGGCTGGTCAGGCTTTATGGGTGTATAGTTCCCAGGGCGGTTGAGGGATCCCATCTATGCAAGGGTATTATGGTTGCTGTTTTTCCCTCTTCTGGGACAAAGCCAGTATTTAGATTGTGGTTGAAGATAGTATCCAGTGGTTCTGATAACTCTTACTTTAGACTGTTTAGTAAGCAGCCTGGGTTGTTATACGGTCCCATAGAGACTGTGTTTTTGGCAGTGATGAGTGCAGTTATGACCGGTTACTTGAAGATAATAGGTAGCAAACTACTGACAAGTATGCTCTGTCGTATGATATGTGGAGACAGGGGTGTGAAATTATTGCCAAACCTGTCTGCTAACAGGTTGGCTATGTCCTCAGGTTCAGTATGAGTAGTACCATTCACTGTGAATTTGTTGTAAAGGCAGGCCTTCCCTTTTACATTACAGATATAGCTAAAGAATGCCTTGTGATTATCCTTAGCTATGGATGCTAATTTAGTTTTGTAATTAGCTTTAGAGGATTCTACAAGATGTCTAATTTGTTTTTTCAAGCTATGGAAGGTGTTCTTCTGCTGAGACTGTTCTCACTTATTCCTAGATATCAGTTTCTTTCTTTCATTGTGAAATCTACTTATGCTAGATGTCCATCAGGGCGGATGTTTTTGAATGAGCATGTTTTGATCTGTTCTGGTACTTGTAAGTCTATACAATTTTAAAGGTGTTTATACAGGGCATTTGTGTATACCTCTGTATAGGAGTCTATATACTGTCAGTGGTAGCAGTAGGTTTGAAACTATATATGCCATCACTTTGG
>NC_056726.1:665676335-665696335 GCF_019279795.1 Protopterus annectens | reverse complement strand
CCTGGGTTAGAGGGTAAGTGGTACATCACCAGCATGTGGACACAGTGCTGACTACATGGACATCACAGATGACATACACATGCTGAGCCCAAACAGCTACCTGAAAGACTACAGCTTGTGGGCAATCATTGACTCCAACTGTGATATTAGTATAATGCACATAGTATCAACACATACCAGAGACTTCTGCCACAGCCATAACAACACCTGCATTAGTGCGACAATGGTGAGATGCGTTGCATCAGGAAACAGACACAGTACCTAAGCATAATGTATACATCACACCCTACAGTCAGACAAATAAGTATATGACCTTTGTCCTGGGTAGAGGGTAAGTGGTACATCCACCAGCATGTGGTCACAGTGCTGACTACTCCCATGATTGTAACACAAGTACTGGCTATGTGAAGGACATGCACATCAGAAGGCATATTAATGTCATGATTTCCAGCCTTCATCACCCTAATAACTGAGTATAATGCACCCTTCTCCATGTACTTCCCTACACATATTCCAGTGATGTGTAACTTAAGTGTACCACCTTTGTCAAAGCACACTATCACACAGCTTATTGTCCATACCTAGGTATTCTTTCTGTGGAATATATAGGTTCATAGATTCATAGGTAGGTACTATGCTATCGGCCCAAGGGCCTATGTAAGCCTAGCCAACAAGGTTCCCTGACTTACACCACCCAGGAAAGTTATTTTCCTGTGCCACTGTCAAGCAGAGACACAGAAGTGATCCCCAGGGTGTATTTCCTATTTCCCATCCACTCATCAAGATTTTTCTTGAAGAGTGCTAATGAAGAACTTTGCTTGACATAGATGGGTAGCCTGTTCCAGAGTATGGGAAGTGTCTGGGACAGAAATCTATCCCTCCAGCATGTCCTGTTTATTGTGGTGACAATGTTTAGGTCCCTAGAGTGTGTAGCTTGGAGGGATTGGGATTTCTTTAGGTGTAGCATGTCCAACAGCTCTGGGTTTGACATAACTTTATATGTTAGGCAGAGATCACCTCGGAGTAGGCGATATGCTATGGAGTAAAGCTGGAGTTTTTTGAGGTGATCAGTGTAGGACATTTGTTTGAGGCCAGTAATCCTCAATTCAAATTATACCTGAGAAATCTGAATTTAAAGTATATATTTGAAGGTATTGGTAAATTTGAATCCATGGATTTTGAGTGTAAGAAAAGAAGTACATACAATCCATTATTAAATTCAGATGGTTTTTGGAAAATTATGTGAACAGGAATTTAGGAAAATTGGGCATTACAATGAAAGTAAGCTCAATTTAACACCTTCTGAGATGCCTACATTAGAAATTTTAGCCAATAATAAAGACTGGCGTGTCATGAAAGCAGACAAAGGGGGTACTATTGTCATTATGAAGTCTGCAGACTATAGCCTAGCAATGAATTCTTTAAGTGACCAAAATTGTTATAAAGTTGTCACTAAAGAACACATTAATAAAAGCTTTTTGAGATTAGACACCTGCTTATTTGACTTATTTAGTCAGGGAAGTTTAGATTATTCTGCTTATAATTTTTTAGTAGTTGAATATCCTAAATTGGCCACACTATTTGGTATTCCTAAGTTACACAAAAACTGTAAGGATCCTCCTTTTAGACCAATAGTGTCGGCTAGTTTTTCCAAGACAGAATCTATTTTTATATGGATTGATAAACTTTTAAATCCAATAGTACAAAAGACAAAATTTTATTTGAGAGACTCGTGGCATTTATTGGAATGTTTGGGTCAACTACATTACTGTGATATGCCAATTAATTTTGCGCCATTAGATGTAGTCTCATTATATACAAGTATAAATCAGACTAGAATATTTAAGAGAATATTTAAGCCAATATACCAATCTTGAGAATGATATGGTTAACACTGTATGTGTTCTAATGGAATTGGTATTAGAAAATAATTTTTTCATATTTGAAAATAGTTATTTTCAGCAAATTTCAGGAATTGCAATGGGCTCCAAAGTTGCACCTTGTTTCGTTAATTTAGTAATGGCAATGTGGGAAATTAAATTTCTTGGTTCACATCCATTGTCGAAAAAAATATATTATTTTACAAAAAGTACATAGATGATTTGATTTTTTTGTGGAAAGGGGATGTTGATTCCTTCCACATATTTGTGCATTATTTAAATAATTCTACGAATTTTTTAAAATTCACTATTGGTAATTTTGGTGACAATATAGACTTTTTAGATTTACATCTAAATATTAATAACGAACATACACAGTTTGAGAGTAGCATTTTTAGAAAGTCTACTTTTGTCAACCAATATTTACACCACGATAGTTTACATCCAGCTTTTATAAAGCGTGGTGTAGTCAAGGGACAACTAATCAGATTAAGCCATCTGTCTAGTAGAGATGAAATTTTTCTTAATGAAACAGTCAAATTGATGGATTTCTTTACAGAAAGAGGTTATGACAAAGTTTGGTTAAAGAACATATTAAGTGAAGTTATTGACCTCAGATCTAGTAAAGCGTGTCCTATCCTAAAACAAAATAAGGATTTAAATGTAGTTAGTACTATGGTGGACAATGTTTGTAGCAGGTATAGTTTGGCTTTTCCTATTCCAATTTCTAATGAGATGGTTATCATTAGAAACATTATTTGGAATAATTGGAGAGTAGTGTTGGGTAACACTGATTTGTGTAATGTCATTGGTAATGTTCCACTTTTTACTTATAAAAAGACGATGAACATCAAAACCATTTTAGAGAGAGGTACCTGTGATCACAGTGATGTCCAGACTACTTTCAATTTTGTTACGTTGTCTTGTGGAACATGTAAACAATGCAGGTACATTTCAGGTACCAACACAGTATTTTTTAAGCATGAGAATAAGACAATCCACTGTAGAGGACACTATACTTGCAAGACCAAAAATGTGGTGTATGTAGCTATGTGTGTTTCTTGTGAACATTTTTTATATAGGAAAAACCATAAGAGCACTTAATAAGCGTATATATGAACACACTCTAGCTATACGGAAAAAGGATATGTCGAATGCTTTAGCTAAGCATGCTACTATTTGTTCGAATTATAAAAAGTTTTCATTTTTTGTGTTAGACAAAGTCAATGATGACATATTTACTGGGAACTTTAAAGTAATTTTAGAGTGTAAAGAGACCCTGTGGCAAATTTTATTTAATGCAGGCCAGCTTCCTGGACTGAATGACATGATCAATAGAAAGTGCTTTTTACAAGCACAAAGGTTATAGTTACATGTGTATATATTTACTGCACACATTTTTTATGTCAGCTGTTTAAGTTTTGTATTCAATATATTCTAATGAGGATTCTTTTAGTGTGTTCTTTAAAAAAGACAATGAGTTTTTTATAAGTATTGCATTAACAAATATACTGTGTTTTATGCATTTCATTGGTCTTTCAGATCACATGAGATAAGTTCATTTATTATTTAAATGATTTAAAATGTATGGATAGTATTTCTGATGAAGTTCATGATCATTAAATTGGACAAAAATGTGTTAAAAAACTAGGTTGTGGCAATTTTCTTTCTTGATTTCCATTACTGGCAGTCTTTTTATATATATATATGACTGTCTGATGGTGCTGAATAACAATCAAGTTGTTACACCAGATACATGTGTGTTACCTGTTCACCTTATGCGCACACTGCATACATAGGTGTTTGACAACATTAATAGCATGTATATCATTTGTGACAGTGTGAATTGTGCCACTGATATATGCCATGCACACAAGGCAACTAGCCTGTAGTGTCCATACTGTCACATACAGGTATAGCAGTGTACCTCCTAAGAACTCCTGCAGCTATTACAGTACCAGGACAGTGTGAGTGGTTACCCTTATAGACTGTAGATGTATCATACTAGTTGTCCAGTGTGTAGGTGCAGGCTTACCTATTATCACTCCTCATCACATACGTTATGTCAGAAGCATAGGATTAGCAGTGGTATTATTCAGATATTGTCCATGATTTTGGTTGGTTCTTGTAATGTTTGCCATGATCCTTTACCTGTGGCTACCATGCTGGAGACCTCTGATGAGAGTACACTCATACTCAGGTATATCAGTTTGCACAGCTTCCCAATATGCATCCTACCTCAATTGTATGTCAGAACCCTGTTAGATGTCCTCAAGTAAGGATGCTTATCTCACACATGTATCCTCCCCATTATGTCATCTTGTGTGTTAGTCACAGCCAACACATTTTCACTTTAGGGTCCCTACTGTACCATATAGTTATGTGCTTGGTGTTACTGCTACAACCATGTTCCATTGACATGCCCTCCTTTGATGAACATGTGGGAGTTTCACCTGTACTTTTTCCTCTGTTCATTCCTACAATTGATCTTTGTTCATAGGTTCATAGGTTCATACTAGGCTATCTGCCCTAAGGCATTTATAAGCCTAGCCAGAGTGTGTTTGGCTTTCGCCACTCATTTTAAATTAATTTTGCTATGCCCTTTTTCGAGGTTAGTATACTGTGCCTCTGTCTAACAGTGACACAGAAGTGATACCCGGGATAAACCTACGATCTCCCATTCACTCATCAAGATTCCTCTTGAAGAGAGTCAGTGAGGGACTCTGCCTAATCTGGACTGGGATTTTATTCCAGAGTGAAGGGAGCCTCTGGGTTATGAATCTGTCCCTCCAGTATGTCCAATTTATTTCAGTGCTGAGGTTCAAGTCTCTCGAGCGCGTAGCTCAATGGGATTTGGATTTTCTGAGGTGCAGCATGTCCATTAATTCCGGGTTGGACATGGCTTTATATGTCTGGCACAGATCGCCTCTGAGCAGGCGGTATGCCACTGAGTAGAGCTGGAGTTTCTTTAACTGGGCAGCATATGGCATCTGTTTGTTGGTGAGGTACTTTTGGGGTCTTTCCAGTTGCTGCAGGTGTCTGGTAAGGTACATCCCAAAAGGGGCATTGTACTCAATTATGGGCCTGATGAGGGATGAATAAAGAGGCACGATGACCTCCCCTGATCTAGATGTGAATCCCTTCATGATTAGGTGGGCTATATAAAATGTTTTTCTAACCACTTTGGCCACGTGGTTGTCAAATAAGAGATTGCTATCAACTTGGGTCCCCAGGTCCCTAATTACTTCTTCTGTACTTAATGGATTACCACCTATGTGGTAATTTGTGGGTACTTTGTTTTTGCCAAAGGGGATGAGTATACACTTTTTGGCATTTAGCTTGAGGCCATGGCTCTGGCACCAGTTGTATGTTTCTATGAGGCCCTTTTGGAGGATGCTTGTGTCGGCTGGAGAGTCGATTATGACACCCAGTTTGCAGTCATCTGCGAACTTGGTCAGCCACAGTCCTTCCGTGTTGGCCTGTACCTCCGAGAAATATATACTGAACAAGAGAGGTCCCAGGACTGAGCCTTGAGGGATGCCACTTGTAACTGGTTTGGAGTCTGACATGGCTCCAGCAATTCTAACCATGTGGGTTTTATCCTTGAGCCAGTTTGCAACCCATCTAGTGACATAGGGGTTTATATTTAAGCTGGTGAGCTTATCTATAATGCCCGAGTGGGGTATTGTATCGAAGGCTTTTGCAAGGTCCAGGTAGGCTATGTGGACCACCTTCCCCTTGTCAATGGCCTTGGAGACTGTTTCAAAGCAATCGACCAGGTTTAAGAGGCAGGATATGCCCTTAACAAAGCTGAACTGGGTAGGATCCAGTGTCTGTAGGTCCCCAATATCTTTATTTATGAGGTCCATGATGATCCTTTCCATAGCTTTGCAGACCAAGCTAGTCAGGCTTATGGGGTGATAGTTTCCAGGATCCATTGAGGCACTACCTTTGTGGAGAGGGACCACTGCTGCTGTATGCCACTCTTTGGGTACATATCCTGTAGTAAGGCTGAGATTGAACAGTAGTTTTATGTTTGGGTTTAGCTCTTCTTGGAGTTCATGTAGGACGCAGCCCGGGACACCATCTGGTCCCATTGATGCTGTGTTTTTTGCTTTGGAGAGCATCTGAGATGTTGGGGGGAGGCAGCACTCTGCTGGGATAGATATTTGCCCTTTTGGTGGGGAGGTGGGAGAGAAGTTTGCGCTGAACCTGTCAGCTAGAATGAAGGCAATGTCTGTGGGTTTGGTGTATTTTTTGTTATTTTGGGCTAATTCTGAGCATATCTGGGAATTCCCACCCAGGTTCCTAACATAACTAAAGAAATCTTTGTGATTATCCTTAGTGTCCTGTGCAATTTTTCTCTCGAAACAGGCCTTAGACGATTTTATGAGTGCCCGTAGTTTTTTGCTAATACTGATTAGAGATGCCTTCCCTTTTTGGGATTTTGCTCTATCATGTAGTAGCTTCCTCCTTCTGTTGTATAGTTTGTTTATGGCTGGGGTCCACCAGACAGGACGTTTACCTTTAGAGGATTGGGTCTTGGTTTTATTTGAGATTGCATGATCCATGCATTCCTGAAGGTGTTCATAGAATGCGTTTACAAAGGATTCTGCGGTCTGGGCCACATTTTCCACAGACCCGGGGGCTTTGAAGGATTCCACCTCGGTTTTGAGGAGTGTGAAATTTACTTTAGAGAAGTTTTTCACTGTGGTTTTCCGGGCAGGGGGTGGGGTCTGGATGTGAATATCCAGTGAGATTAGTTTATGGTCTGATCTTACCAGTGAGGGATACACTTCTGGTCTGGAGCATAGAGTACCCATGTTGGTGATGATCAGGTCCAGTATGTTTTCCCCTCTTGTGGGAGTGATAAGTTGTTCCATAGCATTTGAGTTTATAAATTCTAGGAACCTTTGGGCTAGGGTGTTGGAGCTAGAGTAATGCTCCCAGTCTATGTTTGGGTAGTTGAAGTCGCCCGATATAATGGTGTTTGGAGAGACCTTCATATTTTCCAGTGTTCTCAGGAAGGCCGAGTGGGGTTTCTGGGTTTAGGAGGGTGGTCTGTAGCAGGCTATAAACTGGAAGGCAGTTTTACCCACTGCTAGTTGCACATGGATAGTCTCTGATGCTTCGTGCTGTGCCACCAACCTGGAGGTGTGGGTATCTTTGACGAATATTGATACTCCCCCTCCTTTTATAGTTCAGTCCAAGTTTTGGGCCCGAAAAGCATGGTATGAGGTATAACCTGGTAGTGCTGGGGTGCTCTTGGTAGCCTTGAACCAGGTTTCTGTTACTGCACAGATATCAATGTTCTCCATGCTAAGGAGAGTTCCAAGTGTGTGCATCTTGAGGTTTAGACTTCTGGCGTTGAGTAGAATTACTCTTTGTTTCTTATCCCTTGTGATACCTATGGAGGTGGGTTTGTCTTTTGAGCCTTGCTTAAGAAAAGCACTATGGGGGTAGCAAGAGCCTTTGCCAATATCCGAAAGCCCAGGGGTGACAGGTGTAAGCCGTCCCTAGCGAAGCATTGTGGCTTGTCAAGCATGTCATCCCAGGCTGACAGGCATTTGTGTCCTTATTCAATATACACACACTTCCCCTGAGTGATCATTTTACATGGCAGTCCATCTCCTGTTACAGATCATTTACACAGCTTTAGTACAGAATGCTGGGAATGGGATATCATAATACTCTGCACTGTAGGTACATCCTCCTGTAGTGTGTTTGGACCATATACTTCACATTCATACCTCTCAGCTGTCCATATATTCCCAGGATATCCAGATGTTTTCCTTAACTGTCCTGATCTGTACAGAATGTCCACTTTGTGACTCATATTTGTGATCTTTTCCTCATAACATGTTGTTTTCCTGCCAAATCATTGGCATGTCATTGCAGAGTACAGTCAGTGCCTGATGACTGACATTTGATTTTAAAACTTCATGCTCTTCAGCAAGTTCCTGCTAATGTACAACCTATATATTACATCATCTTCATAAGTCTAGATGTGGAGTATTAACAATCTTTCCCTGTTTCTGGCCCTTTGTACCCCCAGTTTCATGGCTTTGTCAACATTTCTCACTCTAAAAAAATGGGTGTTACATTCTAGCACATTCCCATGTGACATCTATAGTCAAAAATGTCCCTATGACTGGCTATTTCCCCTCTCATTAAGTTGGCCCCTGTGCAGATGTGTTGCACTAACAGAATGACAGCTATTTGTATAGCCATACCTCTCAACTGTACAGATTTTTTTCAGAATGTCCAGATTTTGCCTCACATTTATGGACTATTTCTCATACAATTGTAGTTTACTGAATAAAAATATAAACAACTGTACCAGTGGATAAATTATGCTATGATAAAAGCAAATACAATTAAACAATCAACAATGGAGAACATATTCATAGACTTGAAGCAAGTAAAATAAAATAAAGTTTATTCTGGTATGTGCATTCCACTATATTGAGCTTCATCAGACCATAAAACAACAAACGGTTACATATATATATATATATATATATATATATATATATATATATATATATATATATATATATATATATATTCTAAAACATCACAAAAAACAATCAATGGTACAAGTTCAATCAAATAAGAAAGTATCCACTCATTTAACTAAACCATGAGATTTCAATAGGGGTTTTAATGGACCTTTAGCATTTAGACCTGGTTCCTTGTCAGCCTGCAGTTTAATAATCCACCTGGTTTCCTGTATTTCTGTTATATTCCTAAAGTCACCCATCCTTTCACTTTCTCTTAATACTTCAAGGACCGTGAACTTAAATGAATGACTATGATCTGTCTCCATGCCGTGTTTTGCTAACGCATTCCTACCATCACATAGATGAATCCTATACATATGCCCTCTGATGCACACTAACAATGAGTGACTGGTCTTTGCTACAGTGCATGCATCAGAGCATGCCAAATAAACCACATTCCTATTAGTACAATCTGCGTGGAGCCTAAAAGAGCATTTTTATCTTGTTATTGAGTGTATAAAACTACTCTCACTGTTGATATATTTACAAAAACTGCAATGCTTACAAGGAAAGGTACCCCATGACTGAAAACCAATACATTCTCAAAGGGGCTTACTCTTAGCCATGAACGCTCAGTGTCTCTCCAGTAAGTGTTTTACAACTGTAAATGCCTATTTTTGTTGAATTGTATTAGACATTTTACAACTGTATATGTTTATGTTGAATTGTGTTAGACATCTAATATGATTTATGCTTTATTATTAGATGTTACTATGGCATGCTAGCATTTGTATGCACCGATTTGTTTTTAATATAATAGTATGTATGGTCTATTTTCATAGCTGCACCTTGTTCACTAATGTTATTCATGTAACTGTGTTGTGTGTAGCTCATACTAGTGTCTAATTATTTCTATATAATTGTGCTGTTACTGGTGGATAGAATCACATTAGAGAACCACAACAGATTGCTGCACGCTATATTTTTATCTGTAACTGCATAACTGTTTGGGGTTTCTTTTCTAATATTCTTCCAATTGGCTCAGTATCTGCATATACTAAGTAGCTGGTGCATGGCATTGTCCTGCATGCGGTAGCTATTTGCTCAGTGTGTTTTTTATAATCTTTATAATATAATTTTACCATCTCAAAAGTACTTATTCCTCTCTGTACTCTTCTTTTCTAGACTTAACACCACTCTTAAGTATTGAACTGCGGTACCACCTTTAATATTCTTGTAAGAAAAGCGCAGTCCGGGTCTGAACTGTCTGCAAACAGCTACAATTAACTTTGAGTATGTGTCTACCTGTTTGAGCCAATATTCATTTTCCCCTGGAGAGCACTCTGCTTTGGTTGTAAGCAGCCCCCCCCCCACCACACACACACACACACACACACACACACACACACACACACACACACACACACACACACACACACACACACACACATCTTCCACTTTCTCTTATTCCCTTCTGTTAGCAAATAGTATCCATAACTGATCAATACTGTGTGTTTGTAAATTTAAACTATGACCACAGTAGCCTACTGATACAAGGTTATCCTGTTTTTCCACCTGAGAAATTAAGAAATGACTTACAGTTTCAGAGCAGTCCTTGGTCAATTGTGATTATTTCTTAACACATACTTGTCTTTGCTTTGTGATTGTTTCCAGCCCCTCATACCAGCAACTAACAGGGTCTCTACCCGCTTTGCTCCCCACCCTGCCCCCTATTTCCTCTCACCCCCGGTGGTCCCACCTTTATTGCACTCAAACCCCTCCCATCGTTCTAATAGCCAACCACAGTACTAACCCAACACTACCTCCTCCATCTTCCCACTACTATCACACCTCCTCAACTAACATGTACAAGCATACCTTTCCTATGCTCACTGCATGCACTCTCCTTGCATATCTTACATCCTACCAAAGCTCCATCATTCCCCCACTCAACCACTACCATTGTACTACTACTCACACCACCACTCATGTCTCACCCACACTCCACTCCCCTCCCACCAGCTCAAGAACCATCCCTATGCACCCCCTACATATTCTACCAACTATATTACTCAAACATAAAGCATCCCTACAACTTAACATAGTAACCCTCCCACCATACCTATTACCCACAGAGCACAATCATAAGGTTTCCCTTATAAACAAACACATTCAAAAACTGAGAAAACTAATAATCTCATGCTTATCAAAACTAGCCCTAAGTGGAGACATCCACCCCAACCCTGGCCCTACCATCTCCAACCCCAATCTTCATAATCAGACTAGAAACCACAACTTCTCCCATATTACAGCCAATAGAAACCCAAGTGACTTCCTTCTACTATGCCTAAATATTAGAAGCATATCCAACAAAGTCCATGAACTCCATGCCACCATAGACTTGTACTCCCCAGATATAGTCATCCTGACAGAAACCTGGCTAAAACCTCACATTACCAGTGAGCAAATACTCCCTACAGGTTACAGTACTCAAGAGTAGAGCGGCTAAACACAAAGGAGGTGGTGTAGCTATAATATTTAAACAGCATCTAAACATCCAGATCTTAAAATCATTAGCTCCACAAATAGGCAATGAAGAAATAATATATACCAACCTCAAAATTAACCAAAACAAAACCATCAACATAATTGGATGCTACTTCCCACCTGGCCAAAACATCCCTCCCCTAGAAAACCTTCTCAGCTGGTCTACCCACCATCTCCCCCAAGAAACTATCATCTTAGGTGATTTCAATATTGACTGGCAATCCTGTTCTGGCAACAATCCAACCCATCATGTACACCTTCATGGCTTCACTCAACTAGTCCAGTCACCAACCAGGATAAATAAAAACTCCACCAAGCACACTACCCTGGATTGGATACTAGTCAGTAAGAGCCCCCAGTCATATATAACAGGCTGCTTATCTTATCAGATAGCCTCAGTGATCACTCCCCAACATTCCTACTCAAAAAATACCTATACCAAGCTAAACCTGTTATCTACCGTTAAATACATAAAAAACTAAACTTTAACCCACTCACATTCATCTCATCCCTCAAAGAATGTAACTGGCATCCTCTAAAGTACCTCAGTCTAGATGATGCAGTTGAATGTTTTAATGCTACCTTCCTGAACATCCTTAATTACCATGCCCCCATAAGATTCTCCAGAACCAAAGCACAACCCTCCCCATGGCTACAGAAAACCACTAAGTCAGAAATGAAAAACAGGGATAAAGCCTGGGAGCACTGGCAAAACCAAACCCCTCAGCTAGACAGAAATTCCTAGAACTACGCAATAGAGTCAAAAAGCTAATAAAACAGGACAAATCCCAATACTACCAGTCTGCCCTAGTCTCCTCACAACACAGCCCCAAACAATTCTGGTCCTCCATAAACTCCATCCTCCACCCAGGTAAAGTCAGTACCCCTCCTCCTAACATCCCTCACTCCTCAGAAAATATTGCTACCTCATCAACACACACTTCACCCAAACCATACTATCACTAGCTAAACAGCACAACCCCCCCTCCCCTCCAACCCACACCTTCAACTAGTAATCTCCCCACTGCCTTCTCTTTTTCTCCTGTACCTACCTCCAACATAAAAACACTCTTAACTAAACTTAAACCCACCAAATTAGCAGCAGACAGCCTCCCAAGTGAATACCTACAAATCGCAGCTGATGCTCTGGCCTACCTAGTATCCATCTGGATTAACCGATCTCTGTCTGAAAGTTACGTTCCCACACTGTGGAAAGTATCACATATAATTCCCCTCCACAAAGGCGGACACTCCACAGAACTAACCAATTACTGCCCCATAGCTATTCTCTCTTCACTCTCCAAAATTCTAGAGAGATGCATACACTCTCAGGTCTCAGACTACCTCCTTACTAACAACCTCCTTTCCAGTACTCAGCATGGTTTCCGACCAAACCATAGCACCACCACTGCCTTACTCTCCTTTACTAATACTATCCTTCAGCATAAAAACAATGGCTATCTCTCCTCTGCTACTTTCCTAGACCTATCTAAATCATTTGACATGGTCCCACACAAACAACTTATCTCTGTCCTCAATAACCTATTCTTCTCACAATTGGTCACCAACTGGTTTCAGAGTTACCTGTCTGACCGGCAATAATCTGTTGTATGGCAGAATGACATATCTCCCCAACTACCTGTCTCCATAGGGGTTCCCCAAGGATCCATCCTTGGAACCCTACTCTTCTCTGTTTACACCAATAATCTAGCCTCTGCAACCAAACATGGCACACTCATACAATACGCAGATGACTCGACCATCATCTGCTCAGCCCAGTCCCTAGCAAAACTGCAAAAAGTCACACAGGAAGCCTTTTCCTCTGTTGAAACATGGTTATCCAATGCCCAGTTTATACTCAACCCAAACAAAACTAAACTACTCATCTTCCAACCCACCAAACATACTCAAAACAACTCTCACTTTAACATCACGGCAAAAGACAACACCACTATATACCCAACTGAACACACCAAATTGTTAGGAGTGGAAATAGACAATAAACTAAAATTTGACATTCACATATCCATGACTATAAAAAAAGTCCACAAACAACTAGGAGCGTTATATAGAAATAAGCAATTTCTCACCAAAGCAGCAAAGATTTCTGTAGCAAATTCCCACCTTATCTCCACCCTACTTTATGCCTCTCCAATATATACCAACCTAAGGCAATGTGATCTAAACAAGCTAGAGACCTGCTACAACAAAATCGCCAAATTCGCCACAGGGGCATCCTACCGTAGTCAGCACTGTCTCTCACTTGCTGAACTGGGCTGGCTTGAACTCCCTCACCTCTTTCAGTGGTATCACCTCTCACTCACCCACAAACTAGTAAACCATCCACTAAATGTCCCATCCCTCCAGAATCTACTCCAACCCTATCGCACCACCAGACCACTAAGATCCAGCAGCAAAAATCACTTGCAGATCACTAAAGCCAATAACTCTGCTGGCGAAGCACTATTCTCTTGCACCATAGCCAAATTATGGAACTCACTCCCACCTACAATTACCTCCATACCATCATGCACCCACTTCAAAACTTTACTAAAAGTGCAACTAAAAACATGCTGGCTATGCCCTTGCAACTCCCACTCTAATATAATCCACCCCATCCAACCACTACCTTTCTTTCCACTCCACTAACTACCTTGATTATAGCAAGCTCAGGTGCTCATAAGCCAGTACTTATTATACAGCATGAACTTCTTCTTCTTGTAACATTTGTTAACGTCTGGTATGCACTTCACAGATAAAGATTCTAGTTGTCTACTGATGTACTATGTTCTTCATCTGTAAATATGTTGTAAGTAATTGCTATGTAAATTGTTTTTCACTATGTAATCCAATGTATATACTGTCTGTTTATTTTAACTGTGGAGCTTTTCTCCCCGGGCCTCCGCTGAAAATGGACCTACGTCCAGTCGGACACTCCCGGTCAACAAATTTAAATAAAAATAAAAATAATAAAATAATAAATAATTATAGCACAATAGCCTCTTAAGCAATTTCTTGTTTTTATATTGAAATTGTAGTTCCCTGTCTACCAGTTTCTTAATCTTGGCATCTGAAATTAATATAGGCCAATTTTTGTGAATCACAGTACAAATTCGATTTGTATCACTGGTGAAAAACAGGAATAGAAATGCTACATTCCCTAGTCACATCCAACAGATTACTCTCAAAAACTGATGGGGGGTAAAAAAGGTTTAGATCATCCTGTATGCATACTGCTAACTTCCTTCCTCATCTTCTCCACTTCTTTAAGTTTATAACCTCTGTCTAAAAAATCATGTTGCAAATTGTTCAGGCCATTCTGAAACTTCAAATCATTATTGGCTAGCCTGGACAATCTCATATCCTGTCCTCTAAGGGCAGTTTTATAAACAAAACCAGGGTGTATGCTACTCCTGTGTAGTAAATTATTCTTGCAACAAGTGGTTTTAAACAAATCAGTGATAAAATAAAGTCTGATCCCTTGTCACCTTCACATCTAAAAATCAATTTAAGTTTTAGATAAACTATATATGAATTTCAGGAACATGGTTGTAGTAAGTAGGTACTGTACAAATTCAAAAAAACCTTCAAGCAACCCTGTCCACAGCATAAACACATCATCCATGAATCTATTGGATGGGCGGTGCAGTGGTTAATGCTGTTGCCTTACAGAAAGAGGTTCTCCGGTTCGATTCTCAGCTGGGGTGCCTTCTGTGTGGAGTTTGCATGTTCTCCCTGCATTTGCGTGGGTTTCCTTCCACATTCTAAAGACATGCTTCTGGAGCATTCCTCCGCTGAAAACAGGATCTTTGGAAGCTAGTCAGACTTTCCTGGTCAACAAATGTTAAATTAAATAAATAAACTTAATAAAAGGGGTGAACCTATTGCCTTGGAGAACATAAGTATTCTCCCATTGTGTTAGCACTAAATTGGCATAACTATTTGCACAAGGTCTGCTTATAGCTATGTCTGACTTTTGTAAATAATAACATTATTTTCTAATATAATTTCAAGAAATAAACAAATCAAATCTATTCTTTCATTCATTGACTGCTACTAATTAGATACAACTTAGCCATCTCTATCTCTTCAACATTAAGGATGACAGTAAACAAAGAAACAATGTCCACAGTGATCATCAAACAATCTTCCATACAAGTATTCCCTTCTGTAACACTGTATAAATTCTCAAGAAATTGCTATGTATTTTTAAGAACCATAAGTGGTAGGTCCACAATAGGTCTCAGTTGTTTTTCGACAAATATTGAAAAGGTTCTGTAAGCCATCCCCACCCTGAAACAATTGGACAGAACGGGGATTTAACAGGATCCTTATGAATCTTGGGGAGTCCTTGAAATATGGGAACCACAGTAAATTCAACAGTCAAAAACCTGGACTCTTCAGCAGAAATTAACCTATGGAATAAGCAATCGTGTATAATACTATGGACAGCTCTGACCATCCTATCTAACTGGATAAGTAAACATTTTTTATATACCTCTTCATCTGACAACATAGATAACAGATTCAACATCAAAAGACATGCCCATTATTACAATAGCAACATTCCCAATTATATGCTGGGCGGATTATAATATTGATGTCTTTCTGTAGATTAATGACAGCTTCAAACTCTGCCTTCTTAAGATTATAAAACTTTTTAGTAGATTTATTTGTACTTAAAACTTTCATAAAATCACTTTAACAAGTATTACAAAATGTATCAAGTAAAGGATGTTCATTTGGTAAAAAGTACTAGGTTTTCTATGATCTCTAATGGGATTGTCACCATGAAACAGAAACTTGAGTATAACATTCCACATGAACAGGTTTAAATCTATAACGGTGTCACAGGGATGAAAGATAGACTCCATGTAGATTGTACTACTAGGAATGTGGTTTATTTGGCATGCTGTGATGCATGCACTAGCTTCTATGAAGGAAAGACCAACTGCTCATTGTTAGAGTGCATCAGAGACCATATCTATAGGATTCTTGTTTGTGATGATAGGAATGCTTTAGCGAAACACTGCATGGAGACGGATCATAGTCATTTGTTTAAATTCATGGCCCTTAAGAGAAAGTGAAAGGATTGGTGACTTTAGGAATATAAGAGAAAGACAGGAAACCAGGTGGATTATTAAACTGCAGGCTGACAGAACCAGGTCTAAATGGTAAAGTCCCTTTAAGACTGGTACTGAAATCTCATGGCTTAGCTAAATGAGTAGATACTTTCTTATTTGTTTGGATACTTTGTATTTATTCAATTTGTACCATTGGTTGTTTTGGCGATGTTTTAGAATATAGATGTAACAGTTTGTTGCTTTAGATATTATTGTCTGATGAAGGGCCATATAGTGGCATGAACGTGCAATAAGCTTTATTTTATTTTACTTCTTTCAAGTCCATGTCTGTGTGCTCTATTGTTGATGTTTAATTGTAGTTTACTAGCAAATCATTGGTAAATTATTGTGGGTTGAAGTCAGACAAAAGTGACTGATGTTTGAGTCTTAGACTTCATACCCTTCAAAAAAGTCATGCATATGCAAAATCTGTCTTTATCAACTTTCTAAGTTTGTAAGAGCAATATTTAATACTTGTCCCTAGTTTGCATCCTTTGTCCACACATTATTTATGGCTTTTGTAGATATTTCATGTTCATTTCAAAAGTATGTGTTCAGTCCTGGTGATCATGGTGGCATTCTGCTCAAATCTGCGGACCATATGTGCTGTCCTTTACACAGAATTGATATCCATGTTCACTGACAAGATTTTGTGGCCAGAATACTGGTCAGAGCTGCAAAAGCTATGTTAGGTGTGTTGCACCTCATTAATATGCATTACGAGCTGCCGTGCGCTGAGCACCATCGTGGTTGCATGTACACTCTGTGTAGTCTCTATGCGAACCCTACATGGAGTTTATTGAATCCTGGGGCTGGTTTATTCATTAACTTGTTTTGGTCATTTATCTGTTTATTTGTAAGCTGTATTCTGGAACTGTTATTATTATTACATGTATCATTGTAAAACTGAATTTAATACATAGAAGCAATTTAAAATGCACCTCTGAAATTTATGTTATATGTTTGATTCATGGATTCATAAATTTGTAGATTTTTCCAAAGCCATTGAATCTTATAACTATTTATTCCTTGAGAGTACTTTCAGCTAGATTGTTCCTCCTTTATGCATTGTTAAGTTACTAATGATGTGACTAATACAAGAAATGCTATTTTAGTTCAATATGCCGATGACTCACCTCTAATCTGCTCTACTAAATTTCTCTCTGAACTCCAAGACCTCACTCAACAATCTTTCTTATCAGTGGAAACACTGCTAAATAATTCACAACTACTAGTAACCCCCCCCCCCCAAAAAAAGAAAACTAAAGTACCGCTCCTTACCCCAAAATACAGCTTTAGCAAAACAGCAGTATTAACTATTGTCTCTACCAACACCATGATAGAACAAGTAAATCACATACAATTTTCTGGATGTAATCATAGATAACCAGCTGAAATTCCACCACCATGTATCCCATATGGTTAAAATAAATTTGAGAATGGGAGATTCATAGATTGCATCCTGATTGGAGAGTGAATGTTCTCCAGCAAGGTATTAATGCACAAGTTATGCCTGCTGAAAATGAGTCCACAGCTTCATGGCAGCATATCAAGCTGCTGTGGAGCTCTGACAGGAAAAAAACTAATGATTGCCATTATTTTACATTCACTAAGCAGCGCTTCTGCTGTTTAGAGAGTGTAAAATGTTAAAATGTTAAAAAGAGGTTCTGAGGAAGCTTGTTTTATTCAAGTGAAAGTGCTTAACCATTCTTTGTTTGTTGGCATTACAATAAACTTTTATTCACTTCTACCTGGTTTCATTGAAGGTGTTGTGGACTGTTATGAGCATTGAATAGAGGTGAATTTCCAAGACACAGAGACGGAATTTTGCACACAGTGCATTTGCTGTTTTTTCTTTTCTAGTTGAACTTTTATGGTTGCTGCACTGTTTGCTTCAGTTGAGTTAAAAAAAAGAAAGAAAATTAAAAGAAAAAGTATGTGTGTGTCTGTGTGTGTGTGTGTGTGTGTGTGTGTGTGTGTGTGTGTGTGTGTGTGTGTGTGTGTGTGTTTATGGTTGTTTGCTTGTAAATGTATGCATGCATGTGAGTGAAAGTGAGATCTATCGAGCCATTATTTTACATTCGCTAAACAGAGCTTTTGCTATTTAGCAAGTGTAAAAATAAAATAAAATAAACAGAAAAAAGTGTATGTGTGTTTATGTATGTGTATGAGTGTGTTTGCTTCTGTGTGTATCAGTGAATGTGTGCATGAAAACTGAAGAGACTGTGTGTGTGTACATGTATGTGTGTGTGAAAACAAAAGACACTGGGCCAGATTCAGGAAGCCTCCGTGTAAGAGTTATAATTCTTACACGGAGGCTGCAGTTAAACGGTGTGATGTCAGCATGACATGCATATGCATGAGGTGCATGAGGCATGCTGAATCACACTGTAACTCTTACACGGTCCGTGTAAGAGAGTAGGGGGCATGTCCGTAGGCTAAGCCCTGCATGCGGACACGCCCCCGGAAGTGTAGAATGGCTGAAAGTAAACAGCCACGAGAGAGGCCATGGAAATGTAAATAAACACACTACACAACACATTACCCCACAAATCCATCAGTGTACAAAGTGAACAGATGCTATAAAATGAAAATAAAAACTGTTTTATTTTTTTTAAAACCCGTAAATGTGTGCTACTGTGATAGCTGTAGCGGGTGTGCTACTAGTGCAATTGCAGTTAGCAGGCAGTGGAGAAGGATATGAGAACTAAATATGCAAAGTAAGCCAAGAAAAAATAGCTTAGTGGTAGAGTTGCCAGCTTAAGAGTAGGCAGGCAGGGTTCCACACAACAACCTTTTTTTTTTTTTGTAAATAAGCACTAAAAAGGCCCTTGACAGTATTGTACAAATGTAAAAGTATACCCTTTTATAAAATGGAATGAAATGGAGCATATATTTTGAAGTAACACAATAATATAAATATTTAGAAATGTACTGATAGCTAAGCTGCAGTGAGACAGAGTGCTTGTAGCTGAGTAGTGTTTAAAAAGCTGCAAATTGCTTGCCCGTAGCTAAGCACTGGTTTAACAAGCTCAAACTGTGTGCAACTAGCTGTGCTCAGCTTAAAATGTGTGTCACCAGCCAAGTAAGGTTTATCCCAGCGCACACCGTTTGCGCGCCGCTCCCACAAGCTAACTGCCAGTGCGCATGCGTTAGCTCCGTGCAAATGAGTGCAGACCTGGTTTTAAGTGCTTAAAAGTGCTTTTGGCATGTTTGATTGACAGGTCCTCAACTCATTTCTAGACAGTCTTGAAAATTAAAAATCAGTGGTCAGATTCGAACCCAGGATACCATGCACTAGAGTCAAGGTACTAAACCACTAAGCCATGACAGCAGTACTTAGCAATGCAGAAATAGCATACATATAGGATATAATCCAGAATGGAGCATGATAAAGCAGTTTCTGTGAAGTAGATACAATTCCAAAACGGCCAATCATAGAAATGTGCGAGAAAATCGGCATATATAAGCCCCATAGGTGGGAATACACAGCAGAACCGATTGTAGAACAGACCTGCAGGCAGAATGAGTGGAGTAGGGGAGGGATGTTGCTTTTGAGCACAACGGTGGGGCATTGAGGAGTCCAAATACATGGTCTGGCTCCTAGTTCACCATCATGAGGCCCAACTCATGCAGGGCCAGGTCTCATGGGGAGCGTACAGGGTGGAGGCATGGGACCAGTTGGCTCATGATCTGACCAGTGCTACTGGCATTCCACACACTGGTGAGCAGGTCTGTCACCACCATGCGGACCTGAAGCGACGTAAGCAAGACCAGTTGACCCAATGGATCCAGGAGGCCCGGGATACCCAACGCCCCACTACTGAGTAAGTTACATTTTACTTATGTATGTAAGGAATTCAACTAGCTGATACCATGGAGATGTGTATTCCAATATTATTTGTTTTGTATTACAGCTGCAGGTGTCCGCTCTGCAAACCCGAAGG
>NC_056726.1:665657954-665675835 GCF_019279795.1 Protopterus annectens | reverse complement strand
TTTCATCACTTGTTATAGCAAGCAAGTAAAAGGTGGGAGATTTGTACAAACATTACTATAACATGTGACAGCAGAGACTTATTTGACTTATATGTGTCATTATTAAGTAGTAGGCTTCAGGCATCAAAGATTCATGCAGTCATACCTCTCAAATATAGTGATGATCATTGCATGCCCTCAGTTTAGCTCCATACTTTTGTACTGGAAAATCATTGAAGAGAGAAGTTAGAAAGTAATGATGCACATTGCAGTTTCTGACTTTACAGCCCTCACAAAAATCAAAAAACAGGCAGGATGCAAAACAAGGAGAATAACAAGAGCAACATATTCTTGTTTGTGCCATAATAGTAACTCACCTTTGCTTGTCCCAAAAGTCTATGCGTGTATGTGCCATAACAGCAACTCAGCATTGTCCCCCATCAACAGAACTGTTGTACCCTTGTATATGCCATAACAGTAACTCATCCCCCCTACCCTACAAAAATGCAGTATATGCTTGTTTGTGCCATCCATCCTGATCTTCAGTTGTCAGCATATACATATCATATTATTGCCAGTTAATATCCTCATACATTTTAAGGCCAATGATATAGCATGGCTTACAGAATACATGTCTCAAAGTACTGGTCAGATAACTGATGAATGACCAGGAATGACAGAAAGGTAAGACAGAGGTGTATAGTTGCAAGCAATAATTATAACAGGTTGTGTGATCACTAAAGCACTATGTCCAAATTAAATAATAAATAGGTTCCTAGATTAGTAGTAGGCTAACTACACTTGTGGGACATTTTAAGCTTAGCCATTTAACCATTGTGAGAAGCAAACCCTGCTCCTTGTGTCTGTAAGGCAAATATCTTAACTACTATGATAACCTCCCTCTGGTGGTTTATAGTTTGATATCAGTGTATATTCTGTTGCAGTTGGTTGTGCATCGAATTACTTCAGGTCTTTGTTGCAAAGCTGTTTGTGTGGCAAAGAGGGATAAGGCTCTCATCCTGTTTTGTGTGGCAAAGAGGGATAAAGTGTCCATCCTGTTTTCTGAAGGTGTAATGCAGTGATAGTTGAAATTCAGACCTATGTAGACATGTTTCATGTGTGCTAACATTTTCTACTGTGTACGTCATAGACTGCTTTTTCTTATTTCAACCATTTCTCCCTTTTTCTTTTTTTTTTTTTCTTTTCTTTTATACTAAATAATACTAAAACCTGACAGAGAAAACACAATTTGCAAACAAATTGAAGAGGAGGTTGGAAGTTAATGAAACAGAACCTGTGAGTTGTGCACTGTTTACTTGCTATTCCAGCCTTGACAGACCTACATGTAACAGTTTGCAAGTGTAATCTGGCACACCCACTGATAATATAAGCAATCACAGTGGCCATCCCATAAACACAAACACTGAGGGAGTGCCTACACAATGTGAACATCCATACATGGATCCAACTTTTTGGGATTCAGCTATTCTAATGAGTTCAGACCTCATCTGCATATTCACCATGCTGACAGCCCTGAATCTACACCATTAGATTCTATCAGGATCAATGCTCTACTTGGGTTGGGAGGGTGGCCTAATGGTTAAGGTGCTTGCCTTACAAGCACAAGGTTTAGGGTTTGAATCTCCCAGGGGATAACTAGCTAAGCTTAAAATAGCTCACAAGGGCAGTTAGCCTAGTAGTAACCTATGAATCTATTAGTAACCATGTAGCTAGGGAAACTGAAGGGAAGCCAAATGCTGAATACAGAGAGGGTATTACATTTAAAAAAATGTTCATATGTTGAGTCTTTGTTCCCTGTTTATTTTAAGGATATCCAGAAACCTTGATTTATACCTCTCAGCAGTACAGATTTTTACAGAATGTCCAGTTTTTGCCTCACATTTTTGGTCTGTTCCTCATACAAATGTTTTTTTTTTTTTAATAAATCACTGGGATGATCTAAAGATTAAAGTCACTAAATAATTACATGGCATTTGAGATTTAGACTTCAAAATCTTCTGAAAATGCATGCTAACACAAATCCTATTATCCTCGCAACTCTCTAGGTTAGACGTGTCCAACCTGCGGCCTGCGGGCTGCATGCGGCCCTCAGAGCTCTTCCATGCGGCCCTCAACCTCTAACTGCAACATCGATGTACACATACCCCAAAACACTTTTTTTTGCTTTGTGTTTTTCACTCCAGTGACCTGTAACACTAATGCTGGTGTGCGCATGTGCCAAAGCACCCTTCTAATTTTGTTTTTGAGCCAAAAAAGGGTCAGTGTGTTTACGCCATTATTTTGCGCCAAACAATCAGTGTGTGCATGTGTGTGTGTGTGTGTGTGTGTGTGTGTGTGTGTGTTCTCGCTGATGAGGGATTCATGTATGGATTTGCCGCTGTTGCCTTTGAAAGGGACAGCAATTACCTGTGTTAATAGGTAAGTACGGAGTGAGTGAGTGCATGCATGAAAGCAGAATTGTGTGCGTGAAAGTAGAAGAAGAGTGTGTGTGTGTGTGTGTATATGTGTGTATATGTGTGCATGACAGAGAGAGGCGCATGCACAAAGAGGCTAACAATGATCAGTCTACCTACTGAACACAAACAAGTTAGCTCACAAATATATCATACATTAAGAGTACACTTTCATTAAATTGTGGCTTTCTTGACAGGGAGAGTGTTGTATTGAACATGAACTCATACCTCTTAACTGTATGGATTTTTCAAAGAATGTCTGAATTTTTGCTTCATCTCCCAATTTGCGTCTTTTGCTTAGGAAATAAAAGTAGTCATCCAAGGTAATGCAGTTCCAGGGAGTAAGAATGAGACAGCAGCCTAGGGTTAATGGGTCAGTAGTGGACTAACTATGTAGGACTGTAGCATATAAAGTTGTATTGTTTTTTCAGACAAAGAAAAAAGCACCTAGTACTGTTTTTTCATTGTTGGGTTCTAAGCAGTGATAGATTGGACAACAGTAAGCATAACTTTGGCGGATCATCAATACTGGCAAATCAAGTAGGCACAATGTCATTTTTTAAATGTTGGGGATTTTAGTGTGTATGTGTGTGCTTATGTGTTGGGAGTGCTGAAACATTAGATGATTATTAAAGACAGACTTACAGACTGTGGAAAATATGTTTCTTTGTTTCAAAACCTAATACTTGGGTACGCAGCTTCTTGCCATTTACAGTGGATGGATATTTACATTTAATGGACAATGTATTAGCGTGGGCCTGTGGGGTTCTGAAGGATGCCAAGTCTACAACAGCCAATGTCTTGTAAAGTGACCTGAAAATGGATATTGGGATGTTACTGAAAAAATATAGTAAGTGGGCTTAGAAATATAGTTTAATTAAACAAAGTGTACTTTCAATTTACAGGCCATAATTTAATTTATTTCAGGTAGTCCAGATACTGGTAGATTGTATACCATTAGACTTAATTAGGGAGAGCTGTCATTCTGGGGAAACAAGCAGCCCTAGTTTCAGTGAAAGCTCTGTGGTTGCTTGCAGGTTCATAGGTTAGTACTAAGCTAACTGCCCTTGCGAGCCATTTTAAGCTTAGCCAATTATCCCTTGTGAGACTCAAACCCTGCACCTTGTGTTTGTAAGGCAAACACCTTAACCATTAGGCCACCCTCCCTAGGAAGTTGCAGGATGTTGACACAATGTGTTTTATTTATTATTTTTAATGCATTTGTCATTTCAAAGCATGGTTTTCTTTGATGCAAAAGAAGGAATGACTGCATGAGCCATATAATGTTTGACAATGATGGAATAGAAAGATTATAAGTGATGTATAATGTTTGCAGCTGCAGTTGTTTCAATGGTGTCTGTGATGCATAACTATTTTTGGGGCTGTGTCCCACTTTCATTTTTCGCTTTGTCCAGATTTTTTGCTCTAAGATTGAGAGGTATGGTTCCATACTAAATCAGAAGTTGTATTTACCTTGGAAGACTTTTAGGCATAATTATGAAAAACAGAGCCTTTTTAATATCTCTGCTTATTTCCAATATAAACTGCCATGTAACCTTGCAAATAACCTTCTTATTAAGCTACTTTACTTCTTTTGGAATTGACAGGTATGATTCATCTGTTCGGACATAAGCATAGAGTGCTAATGTGACTTTGATTTCTTGCAGCAGTCTGTGATTTACATAATCAAAATAACTTTTCTGTGTTTCTGGGTGTGTAATCAATTTAACAGTTTTAAAGATGTTTTCCAAAAATAAATAAATATATAATAAATAAATAATACTCTCTACACTTTGAGCTATTGACAAAGTCTTGGAATTTGTTTTTTTCAAAAGTGAAGGTCAGCATTACAGCTCAGTAAACTGTCAGTCTGTGAGTAACTTCTGCACAAATTAAAATGTCTGAATGTCAAATGGCTTTAGATTGGAGGGAAGTTTATTTTTATTTATTTTATTTTATTTTACATTTGTTTACCGGGAAAGTCCGACTGGACACAGGTCCATTTTCAGCGGAGGCTCGGGGAGAAAAGCTCCAAAAATAACATAAAACAATATAATACAATACATGAGAGAGAGAGACAGCAAATTGTGGATGTAGTACTCATACAATATGGCAGAGATTACATCTCGTAACAGTGAGAATCATTGAGGTACAGAATAAACTTAAAAACATTTTTTTTTTACAGTTATAATTACAGCAAGGCAAATATCAATGATTTAAGGTTTTAGGAGAAAGTTCTGAAACAATCTTTTGGTATGGATAAACCTGGGGATTGACACAAGTTATATGTTTACAACAGTATGTAGCATTATAGTTTATGGTTTTCTTATTGATTTACTTTTTGCCGAGCAGTTGTTTGTTGATTTATTGATGGTCCTTTTGGTGGTAGGAAATTACATGGATGAATCCATCTCTATTATGATTTTTTTTTTCAGATATTTTAACTTCCAGACAATTTAATTCAGTGAGTGGGTATCATGTGATTGCTGAGGTTGCCTATTTTACAAGTAGGGGCTTTATTGTGTGTGTGTGTGTGTGTGTGTGTGTGTGTGTGTGTGTGTGTGTGTGTGTGTGTGTGTGTGTGTGTGTGTGTAAGAGAGAGAGATTTAATATGTATATTGAATATAATTTTGCAAATGGAATTCTTAGTTAAATATGCCCCTCTTCTTGGGCAACTAGACTTGAGTAACCAATATTAGATCTTAGCCATCCAGCTGGGAAAGGTTAGTATGTGGAGTTTCCATTTGGTTTGATGAAGGCTATGCTACTTACCCAAGGACTACGTTTATGGCTATCCATCCAGCCATCGTGTTGCTGAACTACATTGTTTGATAATGAGAGAAGCTTTTTACAGAAGTTGAAGGTTTTTGTGTCAAGAACCTGTGCATAAAAAGTGGCTTGTTTATGTTGCAGTGAAGGCTGTGGTCTTTGTAGTGAGCGTTTTAAATATAACCAGTATTTCTGATGTATAGAGGAAGTCTCTTAAGGCAGGATCTTTCTTAGTCTGGAATGCAAGCCAATGATGAAATTTATAGGGGCCAGTGAGAGACAGAGGAAAGCAAGAAGCTTTTTAGTCTGTTTGGATAACTAAGTGAACTTAGTCCTTTGACCTTTTTTGTCAGAAATGGTTGTAGTCTTTGTTTTGGCAGGGTGTTTTGCTGAGGCACATGCCAAAAGGGGCATTGCACTCAATAATGGCTCTTGTAAAGGAAGAATACAGGGATGTTATGACCTCCTTGTCCCTGGATGAGATACGCTTACTAATGAAGTGGGCCATGTAAAAAGCTTTCCTTACAACGGAGACAACGTGGTGGTCAAAAGTCAGGTTTGTATCAACCTGGGTGCCCAAGTACCATATGACTGATTGCATGGTTACAACACTGTTATTAATGTGATAATTTGTGGGGACATCACTCTCCTCAAAGGGGATGATGATGCATTTTTTGGCATTTAGCTTGAGGCCATATTTCTGGCACTAGTTATTTGTTTGGGTGAGACCCTTTTGTAGCTTATTCAGAATTGTTTTATTAAGTCAGTAATGTGAATTCTTTACTTTATTGCAAATTTGTTGGCTTATTTTTATGGATTATAGTATTGTAGAACTGCTGATGTTGACATTTTACGTAGTTGGACTGCTGGAATGGTTTTTCCAGTGAGAAATGCTAGTGCTGTAGTGAATATCTGTTTATTTGTAAAAAAAAACACGTGTGTATATATATATATATATATATATATATATATGTGTGTATATTTTTTTTTAACTAAGATGTTAGAGTTAACTGTTAGATTAGAGAATTCGAATTAGAGTGAGAATTAGAATTTTAAGGCAAATATTAGGCATTTATTACATTTATTCATTGTTCAAATGCATCTACAGTACAGCCAGGAGGTCGACTTGTGGTCTTCCGGAGCAACAAAAGAGTTAACTATATGATATATTTTATATGCGGCCCCAAGACCATTTCTGTTCACTCAATGCGGCCCCAGCAAGCCAAAAGGTTGGACACCCCAAGAGCAGAATTTAAAATTTGTCCTTATTTCATCCAGATTTCTTGTGCTAAGAGGTTGAGAGGTATGTGTAAGAAGTCAAGAGGCATGCAGAGTTGTTAACTTCTGCTGCTGCTGCATGCAAACCTGTTGTTCTATCAATTTTATGTTTGTAAGAGCAATATTTAAAAAGGGTTCCTATTTCTGGCCCTTTTTCTCCCCATTATTTATGGATTTGTCCAGATGTTTTGCCCTAAGAGATTTAGAGGTATGGTCTGCATTACTGTACTGTTCATTTTGGGGTGGGGCAGCAAAGCCGCATTTCTGTTCTTAGCACAAGCCCTGTTACTTTAGCAACTTTATAAGTTAATAAAAGAAATATTTAAAATCTGTCCCTATTTTTGGACCTTTGTCCCTCGTTATTGATGGCTAGAGATATGTCATGTAGATTCCTTTATGTAGCTGTATTTGAAATGTTTTTGAATACAGAAAAAACACCAGCACAGAGTCTACATGGTTGCTTCCAACCTTGTTGAATCACTACACCATATTTCCTGGGTTCATTAACATGCTATTCGGCTGCTTATGCAGCTGATTAACATACCATGGTGTTTAACTGTTTTCCATGGGGGTACACGCCTCTACACAGTGCTTACTGAATTTGAATCTTCCTAATGTCATGTTCGCATCATGCTTCAACATGAACATGGTGAAAAGACACAGTATAGGCTTTATTGAACTCCCCCACAAACCAATCAGTCATTTAATAGAGAACTGTAAGGGAACTGGGATTTGGGTGTATGGGGGTAGAGTCTAACCCAGTTCACTGTTGCTTGACATAATGTTATGTTTTCTATCTCTATTTTCCATAGTTTTTCATACTGCATGTTTCCCACTACCTTACATGTTTGAGTCATATTGTATATTAGCACTGCTTTATTAAACTCTACCTCATAACATTCCTATGAAACATGGAAACACAAATTTTCAACATATATGGATCACATGTAGTACATAGTCTGTCTACTATCCAGTCTAATGGATATGCAGCAATTCCATGTTAGCCATTATCCTGCCATAGACACTGGAACAAGGGCTGGTAATGTAAACAGAGAAAAAAATCTGCTAAACAGAGGAGAACTTCCAGTCATAGGGTTAGGATATTTTCCAGTGTCCCTCTGTGTCAGATGAAACTAGCAGTCCTCAAAAAGCTGACATTCAAACAATAGGCCTAGGAACAATAGGGTTGGCAAAGTAAGACAAAAACAGTAATCCTGCACTGCTATAACTAGGCAACAAACTCAGATTTCCCATGAAGGAATTAAGGGTGAGAATTTATAAAAGAAGAATACATGCACCAGAAAAGTGCATCACAATCCACAGATAAGTGAAATCTTTTATAGAACAAAGTCAGAGCAAAACAGTATCTCGGCAAAGAAACAGAGACTTTGCTAGAGGAAGCAGTGATCGTGGACGCTCTGCAGGAAAAAGATTAACAGTTAGTTATAACTGAAATCTCAAAAGAAGAAGGGGGAAAAATAAAGTAAAAGTGTTTGATATGGTGCGGCATATATACCAAAAAGAAAGACGTGTTGATTAACATGACAATGAATCATGAAGAAAACAAATCTAAGACAACAACCATTCTCAGACTAATACATACACAGAAGGGAGTAGATATGATAATCAAGCCAAACATTGATACAAAACTGGTACCAATGAAAGTGCTAACAATCAAATGAAGGTGCATACAGATTTTAGCCAAAAAGAAAAAAGGATGATTGGAAAACATACAAATGACACATAAAAAAAATTAGGAAAACAGCATTTTGATCAGGACTTGATGCATGAATAGTTAATGAATCATGAAATTAAACCAAATGATAAGCAGCCAGTAATGAAAGTTCATTTTAGTGGATTCTGTATAAAAGTGTTAAATTCAGTACAAAAAGTGGGAGATGCAGTCAAATGTAGGTTCAGTATTACAAAATTAGAAACAGCTGCACAGCTTATAGTTTTCTAAGAAACTGACAGCTGATATTCTTAAAAATATACTAATATGCCAAGGATGATTCACATGAAAATGCACAAACATTATAATATGCAAGTAGTTGAGAAACATTAAAAAGATGAACCATGAAGAATTAATAAAAATGTAGACATAATGATTATATGACATCTTTCAATACCCACTGTAAAGAAGGTAGAAAAAAATGGATATTGTAGTGGAAGAGAAAAAAAACAAAAAACAAAAGTAACATTAAGAAGTGATATAAACATAACTAGCCACTGCAGTGCCTAATCTACCGCCAGACATAAAATAAGACATCAAGAAATAAATAAAGAAACCTAAGCAATGTGGAATACAAGATAGTATCAGTAGTCATGAGATTATCTGGGTTATTAATAATAAAAACAACAGGTATATTTAAATGCACTACTGATAAGGAAACCTCATATGAATTGCAGATGGTGACAATTCTGTGTATGTTGTGAGTGATGAGAAATGTGCTCTTGGCATTCGGCACTCATCAAAGACTGAAGCAATATTTATTTCCTGAACTAAAACCATGGTCTGACATAAGGACATGGCCTATTGCTTCTAAAGTACTAAAAATGCAGTGAACATTTGGAGAAATTCAACCAGGAGAAGAAATATAGTACCTCTTCCTCTGCCCTAAGAACTCTGTCTATACTATACATTCTTGGATTTCATCTTGATATTAATTCTACAACTGTTCTCAAGAAGACCAGTCCTTGGATGTGTAATCTACTCTATGAATAAAAGCTTCTAGTATTCTTTCAAGTGTCATTATTCTTTCATCATCAAACTGTACCCATTTGCATTTTACGCATCTTTACCTTTCATATGCGCCACTTTTTGAAGTCTGATAATAAACTTGATGTGTGTATATGTCTTTATCAAGGTCCCTGTCCACCTTTTTCTACTGGCTAAAATATTCCAAATTATTTTGCTCTCTGCCTTTTGACATAAGGGGCATAAACTGAAATAGTGTCAGCCCTGTTCTTAGATGCTGCTTCTAGCCACTATGAAAGAATACTAACCTTTCCTGTGTTATAATTGCATTTGCTGTCATTAGTGTAGCTATTGGTCAATGCTAGTCCCTGCTTCTGTAGAGATAAAAACTATTCTTGTGATATAACAACGTTATAAGAAAGTTCCTTTTCAAGAAACTTTGCCTTGGGCATTTTTGAAAACAATGACATGATGTATTTATCAAATAATATAGATAGGCATTAATGGGAAAACAGGATTAGAGTCCACTCTCATTTCAGTAACACACTGACATTAGTTCATAGTCCCTTTATTAGGAAATGCAATGTTTGGAAATTTGAGAGTATCAGGGGGCAGCTGGAAAGGATATTTCACAGATACAATCAGAGCTGCTCTGACAGAGATTTATTTATGAATCATTGGGCTAGAAAGTTCATGAGAAGTTGATTTCTCTACCTTTACTATGACAGAGAGGGTGCATATGAAATATAATGAACATTATCTAACATGTAATCTATTTTTGAAGAAAGTGATACTCTATAGGATGCACTGGTTACATCATAAAGACATTTTTTAATCCACATTTTTGTCAGATGTGTAATATTAATTCTGTTCTGCAAAAAAAGTGCAAAACTCCCTCACTGTACATGAAAACACAGAAGCACAAATAAGACCAGAATACACTAGCCCACTTAAAATATTCAGCCAAAACCAAAAAAAAAGAACTGAAATAAAATAAGCATAAAATTAAAATAAAGTACACATAAAGTATATAGTAGACCTCATTTGTTACTCATTTCAGTCTGAAAGAAAGTAACTTTACATGCTAAATGCAATAAACTTCACATATAACATTATTCTCAAAAAAGTGCTAGTGCTAGACCAGTCTTCTACAAATGAAGGTCATTGTCTTAAAATGGAAAAAACTAAATAAATAAAATATATAACAAAACACTATCCACATCTAGCCAATCAGAAAATAACTTTACCAAATGATTCTTTCTAAACTAATACTAAACTAATTAAAAAGTAAAACTAAATTATAACAAATTGTAATAAAACCCTTGTGACACTACTTTGATGCATTAAAAATCAGCATGTGAGGCACTGGCAATAGGTAGAGCATGCCAATCCCAGGAGAAGGAAGGGTGGAGGAGGTGTATGAACAGGGCACACAATTTCCTCTCAGAAGCTGGGGACACCACTGTACAGAAATTCCTGAAAGTGGAAGAGCAACATGCTATTGTCAGCTCCTTGTGGATATGAGGAGTAGATTAGTGCTGTCTGCCCATTACAATACCCACCTACAGGGTATTACTGTGATGTACAGTGGGGAGGGGTTAGGGTCAATTGTAGATAAAAACACTCCCAGCAATAGTATGAATTAGACCCAGGCTGTCTTGATCTCCTCATCAACCTCAGCCCCAAATGTTAAAATTAAAGTGTTTAAATTTTTTACATTTTTCACCAACTGGTTCATGTATCATTTTGACGGCTAGGCACACAGCAACCTAATACTATAATAAATTGTATTCTCCACCAATGAATGCAATCTGTGTAGACTCCCAGACTGCTCTTTTCAACCTGATGTGTTAGCAAAATATCAGAGTGGTTCTACTACGGAACGGGCACCCAAATGGCAAAACTACAAGCATCACAAATGCTGAAAAAATAATACCCAAAACACACAAAGGTGAAAAAAATAACTTTATGTGTTTTTGGCTGGGGGGCAAGCCACTCCATCCCCAAATTTATACATACCAATTTACAGTTGCACTAACTTGCTGAAGGGAGTAATCTCCCAAAAACAAAAGGGAATCTCTGCCAGTGCACGCTTAGAAATCACACCAGCAATGATTTCTTATGCAAAAAAGAGGATAACAATACTTTACTCAGTGCTTTTTTCTTTGAGCAGCTGAAACTGGAGGAATTTCACCAGCACCACCTGTAAAGGAGACCATCAGGGCAGGTGAAACTCAAAATTGGCTAATGCTTAATAATGCTATGGCCATCTTTAACAAGGTAAACAAACAGGTACTGTTGCCAAAAGACACATCATTATCATCTTCCTAGATACACGACTTGAAGCCTTTAAGATCTTACAGAAGAGTCCATAATCAGTGCCAAATAAAAAGTACATGTTTTTACTTTACTGACTACAAATATTGTTAATTTTTACTTGAATCAATTGTCTTACAAATTTTTTTCAGATAAAGCATTATCATTTGCTACATTTTAGCAGTACCATTATAAAATGCTTGTTAAACATCAACAATATTTCCTATATTTTATTACAACTTACAGAACACACATGTTGATCAGAAGTGCAATACCAAGACAGACTCAGTTAGTAACCATTGATTGGCAGATTAGCACAGACTAATTAACATTTTCCTAACAGGTAGGGTACAACAGACTAGTTGAACACTTTGCAGATAGATACACCATTACTACCAGTTTTCAAAACCTGAAAACATATTTTTCCAAAGGAATTGAAGATCACTGCTGTTCTAACCATTATTATTCCATAAGACCTAGTTAATCTGATCAAATAAGATACAGTGTCAAATTCAAAAACAGAATCGCATTAGCCAAGCTGCATAAAAAGTTCCACAGGAATAGTGATGGAATGTTTTCAAGAAATATTGTTTAGATACACTACCTGCATAGCAGCTGAGATTTGTTTTTGCTGACATGGCTACATACAATAGTCCTAACCTTAAATGACAAATGGCATGGTAATGTTTATTCTTTGACTTTGTTTATGGTCAGTGAGGGAAAGGCAGTAGTTGAGTTTAAACAGAAAGACAAATGTATTGATTTTATTTATTTTTGTTAATGATGGGGGAACATTAATTTCATGCTTTGCCCAGGTGCTTAACAGCTCAAATGTCAAAAGATAGACATCATAGCACAAGAAAATGTGGGACACAGAACATTGTATAATATAAGTACATTTCTCTAAATAGGAGTATGCTGGTTGCAAACTGGCTTATCGACCTGATTCAATTTGACAAGTGTGAGACAGAAGGAAAATTAGCACAGAGTTTCAGTTAGAAACAACCAATGTCTTCAAATACCTCAGTCACTAACATTCTATAGCCATGTTGAGAAATCAGAGCAAACATTGACTCACTCACTTCCCTTCTAGGCTATGAAAATTTCACCCTACCTATCCAACCCAGCCAGTGCAGGTGTAGACTAAGGTGTCCTTCTGGTCCAACTCAAATATAAAATACCCATAATACCCATAGCCTCCAAAAGACCTCCTCCACACTACAGGCCATGAAAAACAAAATCTGTCACTTCATCACTAGCTCACCCTCTAATGAACAGCACTGACTCACCCTCACAAAAGTCAAATGGCTCCTGGTGCAGCACAGAGTAGACCTGCTACTAGGCTGTCTCATCTGCAGACTTCTTCAACCTAACTCATTCTTCCCACCAACTGCTAAATGTTATATGAAACACACACAGACATCCACACACTCTACAACCTCATATGCTTCTCACAAACAACACACTCACTCCATGACCAGCAAACCAGGCTGTACAGCACTAGTCACTCTTTCTCCATCCTTGCTCATGTTCTCTGGCAACCTCTCACCCCACCTAAAGGGATTACAATCTGTCTTCCTCACCTTCACAGCTGAACTTAAATGATTCCAACACACCATTTCAAACTGTACTTGCCACACAGCAGGCAACATCAACTAAGGGCCAATCCTCCTAAAGCCTTATTCTCTCTCTACAAGTGTACTAGTAGCATCTGTTAACACCACCTCCCCCACACTCCCTTGTCCTGAATGCCATTACACCACAGCATTTCTACTATGATGTAAACCTGAAATCTAACAATGTAAAATGTGTAGTTCTCCTATACCTGTTGTTAAAGCTATTAATATCTATTGTACAATTCTAGTTATATAATATTACTTTCTGATCTGTTTTTGATATATTCAGCTTACTGTCTCTGTTCCAATTTCTTTCTTTCTTTTCTGTGACCTATTTCACTCAGACGGTACATGCAAATGGGGGTGGCCATGGTGGTGCAGTGGTTAGTGTTGGCTCACAGCAAAAGGGTCTCCAGTTCGATTCTCAGCTGTAGCATCTGATGAAGTCATGAAAACACGGTGATTAAAGTTAAATGTTTATGTATGAGAATTTTGCTTCAATAAAAGTGACATGTTGAGATTATTTGGGTTTGTTCTCCTTTGGAAATGCCTTGGTATTGGATTTTTAGCTCTGGGTTTGGTCGGGGCACTGTGTCCATTAAAAAGGTTTTCGTTTTTTACTTGGAGATGTGGAAGGAGAAGCAAACATAGTTACTGAAAGGGCTATGTACAAGGAAATTGGTGAAACAAGAAAACTGATTGGCCAGCTTACTCAATTGGTCAACCTCCCTACACCTATCAACCAATCAATGGCCAGCCTAGTATCTAATGTTACCTGCAGAGACAATAGGTCTAAAAGGTGGATCCATTTCATTCTCATGTACTTTCGGTATTCCAAAGATGGAAGGAAGTTTTGATCTCTCATTTGTTAAATACTTATGGGTGTCTTAGTTAATAAGTCACTCTATTAACAAGCCATTTAATACTATGTCAATTTTTTGTAAGAGATGTTAATTTTGTTTTTTGACACTCTTATGTATTTATTAGTGTCTGCTAACATAGTAGTTACTGAAAAGGTTAGGTACGAGGAAGTTGGTGAAACAAGAAAACTGATTGGCCAGCTTACTCAACTGGTCGACCTCCTTACACCTACCAGCCAAACAATGGCCATCCTGGTATCTAATGTGCCCATGTTAATGAATTAGGAAATGACTACAAGAGCTTAATGTGGTAATTCAGCAACGAGAGTTAACAACCACAACGACAGTAACAGGCAGAGTACTCGCACTTTGAATATGCAACAAATAGAGTTAGAATTTTAGCAAACCCCGAGGATTTTGTGGAGTAGAACTGACAGTAGAATATTACTGAATGAACATCAGCAGCAATTAAATGAACAGGACAAAATAAAGGTGACTGTTCGAATAATTTTTCTCAGAATATAGATTGAGGGAAATGGTTGTTTAAGACCATTTCTTTTCAGTTTAAAGATAATGAAGCAAGGAATGATGTACCAATGGACACATAATAATAGCATTAAAAAATTGTCAGACTTGTTATATAAATATAGAGTACTTGATATTGAAAATGCCTGTTTAAAAGAATGCGTTAATTTGGGCATAGTCCCAAAAGGACTAAGAATATGCAAATTTCCTAACAATGTGGTCGAAGGTACAGAATTTCACAGATAGTTGATAGACACTTTTAGCCATTGTATTTTAGAATTACTAAGGGCTATTATCAAACAAAATGATAGGAAAACACATTACTACACAAACAAATAGAAGAGATTAACCTCATTATTAGAGAGGACCTTATGTTTACTATTAGTGAAGAAAGGGAAAAATATTTTAATATTAGAAATACAATTGATGAGACATGTAATTATTTGATGAACAGAAATATAAAGAAATTAGAAAGGGATACCATACAATACAAAGAAGGGATACCATACAATACAAAGAAAACAGGTGTCATCCTAGGCCTAAGAGGTCTAACAATAGACAAACAAGAGTTGATTCACATTACAATGAAACAGGATATGGTGAAAGGGAGAGACTAGATGGAAGAGGTCATGACATTTATAGAAGTGAAGGAGAAATAGATTTGAATGATGCTTTAGACTAGCCCCACCCCCCTTTACGAAGATCTGAAAGGTGAAAAAACAAAGATTTTCCCCAATACAGCCATGTTTATTACAACACAAGGGGACCAAGGGAAGGAACAAGGGGGAGAGGCAGATATTAACACATTCTAACACACCTGCTTGCACACTACCTTATGAAACAATACTAAATGACAATCACAAGCATACTTGTAATAATTTTAACATACCTAATTATAGCAGCATAGAGCTTACCAGAGAAAATTTTAGTTTAATATCCAAAGGGTTTAAATTTATTCCACAGAAGAAATGTGATGTAACAAAGGTAATAGTAGATGTTAAAATGTTTCTACGTAAAATTAATTTGAATTTAATATTTTCAAGCAACTCACAAAAACAAAAATGTGATGTTCCAAAAAAGAAAAGTGTCCACCCTTACACCCCCAACTTTTGGAACTGTAGTAGAAAAAGAATTAAGGAAACCCATACAGGGTTTGAGCCTGAGTAACCCTAACCACCAGGTATAGCTATCTGGGGCATTTTACACAAACGCATCTTATGAATACACACACACACACACACACACACACACACACACACACACACACACACACACACACACACACACACACACACACAGCGAACGCAATTCAAATTGCATGCATTCAACTTTTGAATGGCAGCAGAGATGTAAATTAATACAGTGATAATCCTAACAGGGGTGTTCTACTGTGTACATATATACTAACTAAAGTGCTTTACCTGGAAGGCATGGAAATAAATGCAGCAACAATAAATCCCAATTGCTAAAAAGCTCAGTGTTCAGGCCTCTGTTTGACTCGTCTGTCCCACCCCTCATGTAAACTCACTCACTTGGCCCAGAGCAGCTCTCAGCCAAATTCTGCCAGGCTACTCACGAAGCTGATGTCATGGCGCGTGACTATGTGTGACGATGTCAGTCCAAAGAAAAAGCCAGAAAAAAAATTAAAAAAAAGCCAGGAAGGGAATTGTGGTACCTCATTATTTAGACCCTCAAAAACTGGTACAAACTGAGAGATTCGGTATGGTTGAGAGCTATGTACCCAAAGGAAAATATAAGTCCAACCTTAATTATGAAGAAAGGAAAGTTCTAAAAGAAATTAGACTTAATAACAAGATAAGGGTGATGAGACCAGATAAAGGTGGAGGAGCTGTCATCATGGACACTATAATATATGATGGTAAAATGATGGACATCTCAGGAAACACAAATAAATACATGAGTGTCAAAAAATTAAATTAACATCTCTTACAAAAAATTAACATAGTATTAAATGACTTGCTAACAGAGGGACTTATTAACCAAGACATCCATAAGTATTTAACAAATGAGAGACCAAAAATTCCTTCCATCTTTGGAATACCGAAAGTGCATAAGAATGAGATGGATCCAGCTTTAAGACCTATTGTCTCTGCAGAAGGCTCTAAAACTGTCCCTACTGCAAAATGTTTAGATTACAAACTAAAAAAGGATGTATATCTATCTATCTATCTATCTATCTATCTATCTATCTATATATATATATATATATGTGGCTCCACTCCAAACTCTCCTTCACAAAGAACTGGTCAAAATATATAATGACTCTGGGCTAGCAGCTATCAAAGCACTCATCCAAAGTAATACTGAGAGTATGGCCACCTACAAGTCTCAAATAGATGATCTGCAAACACGCATCATGCAGGATCCCACATTTATTGACTTCGCGGAAATGTGGGACAATGTACCACACAAAATTACTAGGCATGTGGCGACACTGATTGAACGCAAGAAAGGCAAATTGCTTAGGGACATTAAACAATATGAGGAAGGAAAAGCGTACCCGATCTGGCCCACACGGTCCTTAAACACACGGAGAAGGCCAGACAGATATCCCACAACCAGTCTGTTGTCCACAACTGAACTAAGGCCTATGACAGAATTACAAGAACCCACAAATGGACCCAACAAACCAGAGGTGGATAGACTCCTCATCACATCCAGCCCACTAGCAGGGAGTAGTTCCCAGATGATGATACATACTCCTCCTAGGGGACAGTCAAGATCAGAAATGCCTCTCCAGAATCAGCCAATACAGAGAGATCCAGACACCAGTGAACATGACCACCATGACAACAACGAGGACAACAACAATACAAACCACAGGACACCGGACAGTGCAATCAATCACAGAGGGGTTTATCAGACCCCACCAATGAACGACCAGTCTTCCAACGACAACACAAGTGGCAACAACAATGTTTTTTTATCTTCAGCAGGACTCACAACCAGAACCAGGACTTATACCAGGTTCAGACCTGGGGGTAATGAACAAAACTGGAACCACAACTCCAATAATATTGAGGGAAGGACAGGGAACAACAATCACAGGGGAAGAAGGAGAGGTAACGGGATACAGTACTAGCATTACTGGGATGGACCACCCTGATCACAGTCCCCATTCACAGATACCAGCACCTGATAGCACTGACTTCAGGTCTCCAGCAAGGGTAGGTGACATCTTTAATCTCACCACACGAGTTTTCTTGGAAAGCCATCACAAGGTACTGAAGAAAGGCTTTTCTTTCATCCCGGCGCAGAGAGCCAACATGGCAGATGTCATCCTGGACCTCAAGTGCTACCTGAGAAAGTTACAACTAAAATTAGATATACAACAATATGAACAGG
>NC_056726.1:665510454-665652954 GCF_019279795.1 Protopterus annectens | reverse complement strand
CCTGTGGTGGTGGAGAACAAGGAGTCACCAGCTAAGTTGTTAGATTTGGGTATATAAGCTAGGAGTTTATTAGAGGAGCGTAGGGAATGAAGATTGTTATAGGGTGTGATAAGATTGTTTAGTGTAGGTGTGTTGTTAGGAAGGTAGAAGATTTTGTGAGCAGTTGTTAGTTGTGAGAATAGCAGCGCATTTTGAAGTTCAAGCCAGTCTAGCTGATGTAGGTTAATGCAGTGATGGGTTCTATAGGGCTTACCAGTTACAAACCTTGCAATGCTGTTGTAGGCTTTGGTAAGTTTGTTGAGATTGTTTTGCTTTAAATTGGTGTAAATGGGAGAAGCATAGAGGAGGGTAGAGAGTAAATGAGAGTGGGCAACGGTAGTTCTTGCTTTTGGGGTGAGGAAGGGTCTTATCCTATACAAGGAGCCTAATTTTCTGTTAACGGACTTAATGGTGTTATTAATATGATTGTCAAAAGTGAGTTTATTGTCTATTGTAACTCCTAATAACTTGCAGGTCAGATCAGGTGATATCAGGGTTCCATTACTAGCTAGTATGGAGAACTGTATGGGAGGGTCTTGTTGTTGGGAGTAATCAGAAGTAATTTGGTTTTGGCATTCAAGAGTAAGCACGGTTATTGAACCATGTTTCAACTATGGAGAAGACAGTTTGGCTTAGAGATTTCAGCTCAGGAAGAGACTTAGCACAACAGATGATAGTAGAATCATCAGCATACTGTATGCAGGTGGATTGAGGAATAGCTACATGAAGATCATTTATGAACAGAGAGAAGAGAAGGGGTCCTAGAATAGAGCCTTGAGGAACTCCTAGTAAGACAGGGAGATATGAAGACAAGTGATTTTGCCACAAAACAGCTTGTTTACGGTTGCTGAGGTAAGACTTGAACCAAAGGATAGAATTAGAATCCAGAGAGAGGGATTGTAGGGTATTTATAAGTAGAGTGATTGACCATATCAAAGGCTTTTGACAGGTCAATGAAGAGTGCAGATGAGAGGTAGTTATTGTTCGGTTGGTGTTAATAGTATTGGTGAAAGATAGAAGGGCAGTGGTGGTGCTGTGAAAGGGTCTAAAGCCATGTTGGCAGCTGGCCAGGATGTTATTTTTAGTAAGGTAGTCTATTAGCTGATGATGGATACATTTCTCCATGATCTTAGCTAGGGGTGAGAGTAGTGCTATGGGCCTATAGTTGGAGTACTCATTAGAGTTTCCTCCTTTATGTAAGGGAATGATGTGTGAGATTTTCCAAAGATTGGGGATAGTGCTTTCAGAGATGGTACGGTTAATGAGAATAGCTACAGGATGAGCAATTGCTCTGGATGCAAGTTGCAGGTATTCTGCTGGAAGGTTGTCATCAGAGGGTGTACAGGGTTTTAGCTTGTGAATTAGTTTCTGGATAAAGGCTATTGAGATGGGTTTTATCTTGAAAGTAGGAGGATTGTCATGCTGGGAATTAGGTAGGTTAGTGTTTGTAGAAGTTAGCTGTGTGGCCAGGGTTTGAATGGTCTCTGTAAAATAGGTATTGAAGGCATTGGCAATTTCTAGATTGTTTTGTTTTCTGACTCTAGGGGTGGAGGGTAGAGTGGCCGGGCTGTAGAAGGTTATTAATGGCAGTCCAAAATTTTGTGGATTCTTAGAGTGAGATTGTTGAAGTTTACTGTAATAGGCTTGTTTGTCAGAGAGAATGGCTTTTTAGTAGTATTATAAGTTGTCTAAAGTTTAGGTGTTCTGAGACATCTTTAGTTGCTCTCCATTTAGCCCATGATTTGTTTCTTATAAGTATTTTTTGTTTTGTGTCTTTTGAGAGCCAGGGAGCAGATTTGAACTTTATCCTAATAGATCTTTTGGGTGCGTGGGTATCTAGTATTGTTAAGAATTTGTGGTTAAAGTAGCTGACAGCTTCATCTAGTGGGAGGATTTTTAGGGGACTCCAGTTGCAGGCATTTAGTTCCATTTGAAATAAGTCAGGATTAAAATGTTTCTTAGTTCTGGCAGTAATAAACTTGGGAGGTTTGTTTATGTCATTTTTGTGCCTGATGATATATGTGGGCAAGTGGTCACTGATATCATCTGGCAGGGTTCCTACTTGATAGTTTTCTCTTTGTTTATTGACTAGAATCCAGTCTAGGATGGTCTCTTTGTTGTTGGGTTTGTTGATTCTAGTAGTTGAGGTAATAGTTTGTTTAAAGTTATGTAGGTTGATATAAGAAGAGGGATTATTATTGTTGATACTATACCAGTCAGTGTTGAGGTCTCCTAGAATAATAGTTTCTTGTGGGTATGTTGAGGAAATCCAGGACAGGGTATCTTCTATATTAGTAATGTTGTGGCCAGGGGATAGGTAGATGCAGAATATGTATATAGCTTTGTTGGAGTTGATTTGAAATTTAGAGATCAAGATTTCAGCTGAGTTATCTTGGGTTGGGTTATGGGGTATAGAGGATATAAGAAGATTGTTTTAAAGAGTAAGGCCACTCCACCTCCTTTACGTTTTAATCTGTCATTTCTTAGTATGTTATATCCTGGTGGGTAATTTCATTGTCAGAGGTCGGTTTTTTAACCAAGTTTCTGTGAGGCAGAAAATATCAAATGAGTAAGTACTGAGAAGGGCATGGAGATTAGTTGTTTTGTTATTTAAGCTTTGAATGTTAAGATGTCCAATTTTTAAGGAGTTAGGAAAATTAAGTAGGGTATCAGGGAGTTGGGTGGAGAGTGTATAGTAGATGGAAAGTTAGGTTTAGGTGGGCCAGGGTTAGGGATGTCACCAGCTTGTAAGGAGGAATATTTGAGAGCAAGTATGTGGCTATGATTAAGGATGATTTTTTTTTTTTTTGCTACAGGGTGATTCAGTTTTATGGGAGTAAGTCTGTGATATTTAGCTTGTAGGTAGTTGGAGGTGGAGGTGATATTGGATGGGCTTGGGCTAGTGGGGTTGTTAAGGGTAAGCGTTTGTTTTTGTGAGTAGTTATGCAGGTAGAGGTTTTTTATTTCAAATAAGGTGATTAGGTAAATGGTGGTAAGGAGTACTGCAAATGAAGTTAAGAGTATAGCCTTTTGTAGGGTGTGTCTGGAAATAGTTATCATGATTCAATGTGAGTAGAGTAGATTTGGAGCTAGTATATAAATAGGCAAGATATCAAAAGTAGAGAGACTTGGCTAAAACCCAGTATCAAAAATGAAGAAATCCTCCCTCCAGGTTATAATATGCATGGCTTACAAATGGGACATGGCAAGTATTGCACATCAACTGGACAGGTGAAATCCTTGGTTACAGTCAAGGTTTCCCACAGGGCTCTGTCCTAGGCCTTTACTTGTTTAGATTGTATCTTTCAGACCTTACTTTTCCATCTGAGGTGTTCTACAGTCTATATGCTGACGACCTGAAATTGGGTAAAAAGGTTACAAGTGTTACAGATAAGGCATGTCTGCAAAATAATTTGACTAAATTGACCATTTGGGCACAGGAGAATAATATGCAAAAAGTAAGCATATGAGATTTGGGAGACATAAACTGAAAGGTGAATATTTAATACAGCACACAGTGATTGAAACTGTAGACTCAGTTAAGGACCTGGGTATATGGGTAGATTCAGCTATGAGTTTTTCTAATCATATCAACCAGTTGGCTAATGATAGTTATAGAACTATAGGTTGTATAAAAATATTTATAAAGTCTAGGAAATCAGACATAATGAAGTCATTGTTTGTTAGTTACATTAGACCCAGGCTTGAGTATGGAATAACAATATGGAAACCCTATAGGAAAACAAGCATGAATAAACTGGAAAGAGTACAGCGGGAATATACCAAGGGCATCCATGGATGTGAAAATCTAAGTTATTATGAAAGACTAAAATATCTGAACTTGTACAGTGTCTCTTACAGATATTTAAGAGGAGATCTTATTCAGATATATACGGCATTTAAGGACAACTACCTCTGGGAATATTTGAAGTTATCAAAAAGTACCAGAGAATCATCAGATAACCTATGTAGAAGATTCTATAGGAATAAGAAGTGTACTAACTGGTTCTCTGACAGAGTAGCTGATGCTTGGAACAGACTACCAAATTACATTAAAGCAAGTACTAGTTTAGATATTTTTAAGAACACCCTGGACATTTATTATGGGAACAAGTGTTTTGGTATATTGGCAAGCTAGAAGGGCATCAATGCCCATGCTTGAAACATTTGTATGTATATATGTATGTATGTATGTATGTATGTATGTGTGTATGTATGTATGTATGTATGTATGACTAATATCTTAAGACTAGATAGAGTAGGTAGAAAAGGAGGAGGAGGTTGCAATTCTCTTTAAATAAAAATACACTAAACCTCCAATCTCTTCCAACTCCTATGCCTAAATTTAGTAATGCTGAAACCCTTGATTCAGTCCTATACATAAACAAAACAAAAAAAATTACATTTTCTGCTGCTACATCCCTCCAGGAAATAACTCTCCCATAACTGAGGAAATCTTACAGTGGACTAGAGATAATCTTATCCTACTAGACAGACTGGTTGGCCTGTAATTCCAACAACCCCACTAGCCATATTAATCTTTTTGGGTTCTCTCAACTTAATCAAATACTCACTAGAGTAGATAAAAAAATCCCCAAAACAATCCATTCTTGATTGGACACTGGTCAATTGCCCCAAACAAAACTACCAGACAGGCTGTCTACCAAGTAGTCTTAGTGACCACCTCCCTACATTCCTTCTACGCAAACGCACCAACATACCATAGCCCATAGTTTATAGATAAATCCGAAATGACCACAACCTAAACTCACGGATCTTAGCACTATTCTAAAACAATGTAAGTGGGAACCATTACAATCCCTTGGATTAGACCAAGCAGTTGACTACTTTAACAGTACTTTCATTAATGTCCTTAATAGAGTTGCCCCCCATTAAGAAAATTAGTGTTAAGGCTAACTATGCTCCATGGCTAAGTAGGGACACAAGAGCCCTACTAAAGTCCAGAGACAAGGCTTAGAAAATCTGGAAGAGGGATAACACCACCCCAGCCAAACAAAACTACCAACAACTTAGGAATCAGTACAAGAAACAATCCAAACTTGATAAACAGAACTACTTTTTGGTGTCCAAAGCAAACCCTCAAAAAACCCTCAAAAGTTTTGGCAAGCTATCAACTCCTACTAAAACCAGGCAAAACTACCATTCCAGCTCCCAACTCCACCAATAACAATATGGACATAGCCTCTCAATTTAACCACCATTTCTCAGAATCCATACTGACGTTATCCAGCCAATTATCCAAAAGCAACCCTGCACATATCCCAACCAAATTTCTAGACAACATTCCCCCCTTTACTCTCTCATCTGTTGCCACCTCCACAATTAAAATTCTCCTTCTGAAATTAAAACCTACCACACTTACATCTGATAGTCTACCTGCTAACTTCATAAACCTAGCCACTGAATCCTTATATTACCCTGTTTCCATCTTCATCAACCGCTCCATACAAGAGTCCTACAATCCTGAACTATGGTAAGTGTCATACATCATTCCTCTTCATAATGGTGGCAACTCTTATGACTTCTCAAATTACCATCCTATTGCCAATCTATCTCCCCTTTCCAAGCTGCTAGAAAAAAATATTCACTCTCAAGTCATGCAATTCCTGAACACACATAAACTCCTTTCCACCACACAACACAGGTTCCAGCCACACCACAGCACGACTACAACTTTTCTCTCTTTTACTAATCTAGTTAACCAACACAGAAATGACAATAACTGTACATCTGCCATATTCTTGGATCTCTCCAAAGCATTTGATATGGTCTCGTACTCCATACTACTAGATACACTAGCCTCCCTATCCTTTGCCCCTTCTACTATTGCCTAGTTCAAGAACTATCTATCTGACAGGCAGCAATCTCTCCAATGGCAAGGGATAATATCTCCTCTACTTCTAGCTTCCATAGGTGTACCACAAGGCTCAGTACTGGGCCCACTTCTCTTTTCTATTTTCACTAACAAAATACATACCTCCACCTAGCATGCCGCACTTATACAGTATGCAGATAATTTGACTTTAATCTGCTTAGCCCCATTTCTTTCCACTCTCCAACAACTCACTCAGGAATCCTTCAGCTCTGTAGAAAGATGGATTACTGATATCCAGCTCATCCTAAACCCTTTCTTCTTCTTCTTCTTCTTTCGGCTTTTCTCGGTTAGGGGTCGCCACAGCGGATCATCTGTCCACTCATGATTGGCAGTGGGGTTTTACAGTGTCGAGTTGCTGGCCCGGTGTCCAACCTTCCACAGAAGGCACACACATGCACACACTCACACCTAGGGCCAATTTAGAGTGTCCAATCCACCTACTGCATGTCTTTGGGATGTGGGAGGAAACCGGAGCACCCAGAGGAAATCCACACGACCACAGGGAGGACATGCAGACTCCACACAGAAGGCACCCCAGCCGAGAATCGAACCAACTCATCCTAAACCCCAATAAAAATAAATTGCTTCTATTTACCTCCAACAAATCAAAATCAATTCCTCTTTCCTTTACTATCACTTCCAAAAATGGTACTACCATTTCTCCTGCCCATACCAAACTCCTCGGCATTCAGATTGACAAAAACCTCCTCTTTGATGTCCATATCTCTCAAACCATCAAAAAAGCTTCACAAAAAAATGTATACTATACAGACACAAAAACTTCCTCTCAGGTCAAGCAGGGATCACCCTAGCCCAAATGCACCTATTGTCCACACTAATGTATGCAGCACCAATTCTTACCCAGATCAGAAAACTAAACCTTGACAAACTTGAGTCATGCTATAATAATAATATTGCCAAGTTTGCTAACAACCCCACCTTCAGAACCCATCACTGTCTAGCTCTAAGGGAGCTACAATGGTTAGAACTTCCTCATCTACTCAATTACCACTAGCTGGTTATTGCCTATAACATTCTGAAATATTCTGATAAAACCCCAGCACTAAGTCAACTACTCACTCATTACATAGTAAATCGCCCACTCTGCTCTAATGAAAAATCACTCCTCTGTATCTCCAGGGCTAACAATACTGCTGCTAAAGCACTATTCTCCCACACCATTGCTAGAAACTGAAATAGCCTCCCCCCTTCGGTGAACTCCATCTCCACTACCTCACACTTCAAAAACTCTCTTAAATCACATCTTATGAATACCTGGCTATGTATCTCTCACACCTTCCTGCCTAGGACGGCTTCCTATTTACTTACTGTAACATGCTACAGTATTATAACTGTAACAGTTAATCTGCAGCTTGAAATAGCTTCATTTAACCATGTTGTGTTTAACCTCACTTATTGCTGAGATGTATCATGTCTGTTTCGTATTTTAGATTTATAATCTTGTTTTTGTTGTTGAAATGTGTCTTATCTGTCTTACACTTATATATTTATATTTAGACTTCTGTTAATAAATGTGGAGCTTTTCTCCCCGGGGCTCCGCTGTAAATGGACCTAGTCCAGTCAGACTATCCCGGTAAACAAATGTAAAATAAAAAATAAATAAATAAAAAACATAACCTGCTTTGCTCTTGAGGCAATACCTTTGCTAATCAGCTGAGCAATGCAGTATGCCCTCCTCACCACAGTAGACACATGGTGGACAAAGTAGAGGTCACAGTCAACTTGTGTTCCCAAGTCTCTAACTACTGAATTGGTACATAGGGTATTATTGTTAATTTTATAATCAGCAGGGACATTGTTTTTACTGAAGGGAATGGCGATGCATTTTTTAGCATTTAGTTTAAGACCATGGCTTTGGCACCAGCCACTGGTCTGTGTAAGCCCCTTTTGAAGTACATTGACATTGCTAGTGGATTTAATGATAGCACCTAAGTTGCAGTCATCTGCAAACTTGGTTAGCCACAACCCCTCCAATTTGGCCTGGACTTCTAAGACGTATATGCCAATCATCATCAACCCAGATAGCTAGATAGATAGATAGATAGATAGATAGATAGATATATAGACAGATAGATAGATAGATAGATAGATAGATAGATAGATAGATAGATAGATAGATAGATAGATAGATAGATAGATAGATAGATAGATAGATAGATAGATAGATAGAGCTATAGCTATATATACAGATACAGATATAGATATAGATATAGATACAGATATAGATACAGATATAGATATAGATATATATATATATATATATATATATATATATATATATATATATATATATATATCTATATCTATATACAGATATAGATATAGATATATATATAGATAGGCTTTTGTGGAACAACAGGGGACCCAGCCTGGAGCCCTGTTAAACATCAGACACAACAATATGAGAGGATGAAATACTATCTGCTGAGACTATAGTGTGGGTACATTCAAACAGGTAGGCAAAGTAGTTCAGAACAATACCAGCAATCCTGCGTGTCTGCATATAATCCAAAAGAGCATAGACAACATACCAAATTCTGAAAAATGATCAGCAAGATCCCAGACAGAATTACAATATTAAATCTATCTCTTATATTTAACAGATTATCTCAGACTGTTGGAAGGAGCATTTTAGTCTTAATGCCTAGTCTGTAAAGCAGAAATGAACTCTCTGCCTCTAACGCAGAATAAAACTGTGAATTAACAACATTCTGAAATAAAATCACACATTCTGAATAAACCTTTCCAATAAATGGAATGTTAGAGATGGGGTAATAGTTGTCATGCCATTTGTAAATAAAGTAGACATCTTCAAGGAAAGATTCATAAAAACCTCCTTTGATGCAACTGGAAAGACCCCTTTTGAATCATAGGACCCAGAATATTAAGACATGTCTAATACTAGATAGGAATATATCTATTTATTTATCTATCTATCTATCTATATATATATATATATATATATATATATATATATATATATATGGTTTCACTTCATAAACTCGAATTGCTGAAATATTGAATTTCAGCAATTCGTGTCTATGAAGCCGAAACCTCTAAATAACGAAAGTGCATAATCGCGAATAGGACTATGTCGAATTTGCATGTATGCATTTTCATTATTGTACGGAAGTTTTCGGCTGGGATGGTGTCTGGAGTTTAAGGTGAGTGTGCATGAGTGTTTTTGTAACTTGTACGAGTGGATCAGGGTAGGGATGTGGGGGTATGAGTGTGTGTGTGTTGGCTGTGTGTGATCTTTTGTTTTTTTACTGTTTGTGTGATCTCGGAGTTAGTATATATAATTGGGGGGGGGTGCATGGGGGCTTGTCCCCCTGCATATGTGTAGTGTAGGTGTGTGTCTGTGTGGTTTTGTGTTGTATTTCAGTGTTTTGCGGTGTGGGTGTTATAGTTTTTGTGTTGTGTGCTGTATGCTGTGTGTTCAATGTTGTGATTTCGTGGTTGTGAGGTGTCTGTGTTTTAATGGTTTCGGCTTTATACTGTCAAAATGCTGAAATTCGTTATTTCAGCATTTTGGCAATATGAAGTGAAACCATATATATATATATATATATCTATCTATATTTATATATATATATATATATATATATATATATATATATATAGATATATATATATATATATGTGTGTGTGTGTGTGTGTGTGTGTGTGTGTGTATATATAGATTATATATATATATATATATATATATATATATATATATATATATATATATATATATATATATATATATATATATATGTAAATTATTACAAATTCTGCAGTGAAACTGATGACTGATGTGTGTTTTTAAAAAGTATGTTATATGCATGCTATATATTACATTATGGCACTTTTGTTCCATTTTATTTTAGAAGTGTTATAATATACTATACCTGCTTTCATAACTGCATCATGTACGGTTTAAAGTTTAATTTTCCTTGTGTCTTCCCTGAGAAAGGGCCTGCTGATTAATGGAAATATCTTGAAACAAATAATGAATGAACGAACGAATGAATGCTGCTGTATTGCAACACCTTTAAACTGGAAAATCAGCCAATTAAGTAGGAAATGTCTTTAACAATCAATGATCAATAAACATACTAAAAAAATGTACCAGTTTTTATTTTAATTTTTATTTGTTTTGCTTTTGTTTACTGTGATTATCTGATTGGGTTTAATGAAAAAAAACTTTGCAGCAGAGGCCCAGAAAGAAAAGCTCCAACAAACTACAAATATTTTAAACAGATTTTAAATAGAAATTCAGTATTATATATAAAGAGACATGAAGTAATATACACTAATAATTATACCAATTAGATTATATTTAAATGGAACAGAGGCAACTATTACAGCATAAATGACACTTATGCATTTAGGAGGTGTTGAACACTGTGCATTTGAAGAGTGTATAGTGGGTTTGTGAAATAGATAATAGACCTTGTAATCAGTGATTAGAAATTCAAAGAAATGGAAGTGAGGGAAGGAATTCAGTTGGGCAGAAAATGTTGATATTGTAGTTAGGATGTTGGGTATAAGCAGATTCACAAACATTTATAAAAAATGTATCACTCATTTAAAATTGGCAAGAAATGGCACTAATTGGATAGTATCTAAAGTATACCCTTTGATTCAACATCTCATTGCAGAGAAAGTTGTCAACCTACAATTAATCATTTTATTTATTAATGCTGGGAAATGATGGCCATCTACAGTCTCCAAACTAGTGTATACCCAAAGATTCATGAGAAATTCCACATTTTAATTTATGAGGTATGCATCCACCATAGCACATGCCATGCTAAGCACTATGACTGCATTACAGTTTTAATGTGGTTGCAGAGTAAAGGTCTCTAATATTTGTCAAGGGAAGCAGTACTGAGACACATGGCACAGCAAGTAAGTGCACCACAAAACAAGCAACATATGTATCACCTCCACATTGCCTAACCCCAAACACATATGTGTTATTACACCAGGGCATGCAGTCATTACTTATACCTACCATGTGCAATACTATCTCTTCCCCAGTCCACAAAAAGGGTGACTAAACTTCCTACCCTCGATACAGTCATATCTACAGCATATTACATTTTAGTTTCATATTTGACAAGTCATGCATCTATATCAAGCTTCACACCTGTCCCATGTATATGCAGAAATATTAATATCCCCCAAGCCTCTACATTTACAACACACAGACACTTGCAGACACATCAAATCTGAAATCCCATAGATATCATATTGAACACTTGAGCCTCAAGTGTGACAGGCATGGCCATATTGTATTCAATATAGCAGCAGAAACACGTGTGTCTTTATTTAGGTCAGGGAACAAAATGGCCCTGAAACTGTTATCAGAGGTATCTATCTGGGTGTTCATGTGAATGTACATGTATGTGAGTCTGTGTATGGAGGTCAGTGAGTCACAATGTTAATGTCAGTTGAGGAATCTCTGGAAAGGAGGCAGGATTTTTATATTTTGTCAGTTAAAACCTTTCTTATTGAGTTCTTTATGATTTACAGCTATGCTTAGTGTAGATCAATGTATGTGTATTTATCTTTAAGAAGCTAATGTATCTGTATGTATTGTTAAGAAGTTATCTGAGGGCTTGCACAAGTGTATAAATACTGAGCACGTGCAAGACTGACTGCCATTTTGCAGTAAGCTGTTGAAATGTAAGCATGTATGTCTGTAACATCTGCCTGTTAATCAATTTTATATTTTATGATTCTGCTATCCATCCTGATGTGTTTGTATGTAATAAAGTATCTTACCGAAATACCCTGCCTGTTGTCTTCTATGTTAAAAAAGGATGAATGGCATGGTGCCAGAATTGGCATGTCTAAAAGGACATGGTGTCAGAAAAGACATGGCTAAAATGATCTGTTGTCAGAAAGAGTTCCAGTTTCTCCAGTTTCAGTCCAGGAGGCATCCAGTTGATTTTGGAGGAATATACAGGAGTGGATCATCCCTATTGCACGTATAATTCACAAAACATGTCAGAAATGAATTTCAGAAATTAAAACTTGCTGAAATAATTTCTTATTTGCAAAATATGAAACAAAGCATACAGAATGCTCTAAACAATATGTAAACAAACCGATATGCCCAATATTGATAAAAAATATTCAAATACTATGGAAAATGTTTGAAATAAAGTCCAAATTGCATAAAACAAATAAAATAAAAGGAAACAGCCACATATTTTGGTAAGCATGTATTTTCCATATTAATTAAAGATAGCCAAGTTATCAAAAGTGTATGAAGTGTTCATCTGTTTGTGCAGTATTACAGTAAAGTTATTTTGTAACATACAATCATTTCAGAACACATTTCTCAAAGTAAAGCATTTTGAAGAGTTTATTGTGCATTTGAATGTTATTACAAGTACACATAACAAGCTTGTTCATACATAATTACAAGGGCCATATTTGTCAATGAGTTTGTGCATACTTTGTTGGCGTAGCAGACAGATTTAGAAAACCCAGTGCACTTGTGTTTGACAATAATATTGCAGAGAACTGGAGAGTGTTTGAGCAAGAGTATGGCATTTTTTACAGGCTGCATTTTCTGATAAAGATGACCATACAACGTATTTATTCTACTTAATCTAGCTTGGTCAGAAGCCATTGAAAGGGAGCATTCATTTGTGTATGCACCTGCTATCTTTGCAGGAGAGGGGGAAAACTGTCATATTGTTGTACCAGATGAGTCAAAGGAGGACCCTGAGTGCTTAAAATGTACCTTTAGAGAAATGTGTAACCCCCAGACAAACATTACAATGGAAAGGCACTTATTTTGCACAAGGGATCAAATGCCTGATGAAACTTTTGCAGCATATAAAACTGAATTGAGAAATAACGCTAACACATGCAGATTTGGTGATTTAAGGGATGAGTTGATAAAATACAGACTTGTGTGTGGTATTAATGATGATGTTGTGAGAATGATTTTGCTTCGTGACAGCGATTTAACTTTGAACAAGGCCATTGAGATTTGTCAGATATATGAGCTCACAGAAAAGCACACAAATATGCTTACAAATGAGCAATGAATTTTTCCAGTAACTTCTGCAGCTCATGTTGATAGTATGCAGCACATGTTTAAATGAAGTAGGCCCAAGCACATGGCTGTAGCCCCTGCAGTACCTGCTGGTAAACCCCAGAACTTCCCAGCAAGTTCCAGAGTTTGCACAGTCTTAGTGAAGCATAGCAGTAAGTCAGCAAACTCAAAGCATGAGTCCCAACCTAGTTTTATAGCCAACTGTTGTAACTGTGGTTGAAATCATGAATCTAAAATGGAAAAATGTTTACCTTTTGGTCAGCAATACCACAAATGCAATAAGTGGAATCATTTTAAAAGGTTTGTAAATCAAAGGGCACACATTCTTTTATTAAAAGGGAACATTCAAAGCTATGAGTTGATCAGTTAGAAAGCTGCAACCCTACTTTTTATACTGATGGTGTGTCAGTGCTTCATTAAACCATCAATTCAGTAGATTTAATGCAAAGAATGAAGTATTTTGTATTGTTTGGATAAATGGAAACTCCATAGAGCTCAAATTTGATACAGGTTCCAAGTACAATATTATGTCAGCAGAAACATTTGCTAGACTATGTACTGGTGAAAGCCTTGATTTTTCAAAGTGTGCAAAGCTTGTTACTTATAGCAGTGAAACATTTCAAACTGAAGGCTCAGTAGTGCTTTCATATTACTCTGCTGGGAGAAGTTATGACTTGTTATTTTATGAGGTTAAGAGGCATGTCCATTCATTTTTAGAGCTCAGAAACAGTTTGAAAATGGGACTGCTTTCATTTAATAAGGAAGTCAATCTGTTAGCTTGAAAGACCCCTACTCTAATTTTGCTCAACATATTTTTCTACCTAGACTGATCTTTTCAAAGTCTAGCTAGGCAAGCTTCCAGTTGTGTACTCCATGAAGTTAGATTCAGATGTCAGCCAGTTGCCAGGCCAGCCCAGAAAGTTCCAATAGCTATGCATAACAGAGTCAAAGTCAGGCTAGATAAAATGGTGCAACAAGTTGTGAGTTGTGTTCCAGTTCCAGAGGAAATTCCAGAGAATATTCCCATTCCTGTGATGAATCCAGAAGTTCCTGATAAGAATTGTTTGCTGGAGACTGCCCCTGTTGCTAAACCCAGTCCAAATTGTTATATGACAAGATCTGGTCGCATCTCCAGACCATGTTATAGATACACGGCAACTTGGACATGAACATTGTGTTTGTTTCGAATGTCTATAGTAATGCATGTCTAATTCCAATGTTATTTTCAACTAAGACAATCTTTTTTAAGATGGAGGATTTAGATCAATGTGTGTTTATGTATCTTTAAGATGCTATCTGACGGCTTGCACAAGTGTATAAATACAGAGCACACGGAAACCTGACTGCCATTTTGTGGTAAGCTGTTGAGATGTAAGCATATATGTTTGTAAGGTCTGTCTGTTAATCAGTTTTGTTATATTTTATGACTCTGCTGTCCATCCTGATGTGTTTCTATGTAATAAAGCATCTAAATGAACTGCCACGCCTGTTCATCTTCTATGTTAGAGAAGGAAGATCGACACTTAGTGACAAAATGCACAGCCAGTGATGTCTGAAAGACAGGGTTCTAGAAAATAATAAAATTAGGCATTTCATGGTTATATAACAGCCCCACACATTAAACCCAGACATCAATTTCCCTATTAGACTGGATATTAATATCAGACCATAGAAAATACACAACCACAGGCACAATGTCAGATTCTCTCAGTGATCATCTCCCAGTCTAGGCAACAAGATATCTCACACATCCACTTAAATAGCGTGTTTATAAAACAAGACACAACCTTTCCATGTTTCACCCAAAAATGTTCATTACTACCCTATCATATATTAGAACTTCCTAAAAATCCTCTCCTTAGATTATACTGTAAATGAATTCAATACAACCTTTCTGAATATTCTAAATAATCTTGCACATCTTAGAAGGAGGAGACTAAAAACAAATACTCAATCTGGCTATCTAAAAAGAGCAGAATGGTAATGCAGGATCCAGAAAAAGCATGGAAAGAATGTAGAAAATATAAAACATCAGAATATCTTGAAAACTTCAAAATGCTTTACAATCATATTAAAAGCAAATAAATGAAGACAAATAATACATTTTTTAATAATATCAAACACAGCATTAAAAAATTATGGACAGCCATTAACTCATTCCCTTCAATGGAGCTCAGGAAGTTTGCACTGTAACATCCAATGGGTGGAGCCTAAGGTTCCCTATTATATCAGCGAACACTTAAAATAGCAAATGCTGTTTGATCGAACATTTTAAATCGAAACCAGGAAATCCCGAACACACGGAATAGCGATTTGTTTCCCAGGGGAAAAAATCACTTGGCTGTTTTTGGGACTTTGCCATTTCCTCCACTGTGGTGCGATCCTGGAGTTGGTATATTTAAGTAGGGGTTGGGGGCAAAGCCCCCCGCTTTATTTTGTGTTTGTTTTTTTTTTTGTTTTGTTTTTATGGAGCAGAAATTTTTTTCCCTGGGAAAAAAAATCGCTGTTCTGTGTGTTTGGTATTTTGCCATTTCGATTTTTAAGGGTCGGTTATACAGCATTCACTATTTTAAGCATTCACTGTTATAATATAGACACAGAGCCTAAGCCTTTTGACAGAATCAAATTATGTCCCCACATTTCAAACAAATGTTCATGTCTTTGACACCATGGGAGGTTATGAAAGAAATATAAATGGCAAACTCTTCAGCACTAACTATTTTATAGTGGTAGTATTTTTAGGTTCTAGGTCTTAAACTGAATTTTATAAATCACGGTAAACACAGTAACTATTGTATTTGTAATATTTTGTAAACAACTTACAATATCTCAGCAACCACTCAAGTTACACACATATTGTCAGCAACATTTTATTCAACTAGCTAATAGCATTCATATGGGGCTAAGGAATTCTGTTAGTGTTACTTGGTTGTTAAGATATTTAGAAAAGTGTGAAAATTATATATATATATATATATATATATATATATATAAATTAATATCATAGACACAACAGTTAATATCTCTTTACCTGCCCTGGGCAGAGATCAAATATTAATGCAGTTAAGTTTGCCATTGTGTAAGCTTTAAGATGAAATCTATTCAAACCTTGTACATACCATGGTTTTGAAATTATTGATGCAAATATGAACAAGCAATATTTGATGCCTAGAGGCATCAGTAGGAGTTAACTGCAGATGCACCTGGAGGCATCACTCAGATGTAATGAGTTAAAGAAAATCTTGCATCCCAGCAAAAAATCAACCCTAACCCTTCTCCCAATAACTCACAGTTCAAGACAGCAATACAATTAAACACTTATTTAATAGATATTATAGCATCTCCAACCAAGGATTCCCCAACATCTAATCCTAAGCCTGCTGAACAGCCACATTCACCACATCCACTTTCATCTTCAAACTTATGCCTGCATCCTATATAAAAGTTTTCTTAAACAAACTCAAACCATGCTCTACTTCAGCTGATGATCCTCTGGGTCTATATCAGAACATCGAAGTATTAAAACTTTGAATGTTCTGATATCGAACAGTATTCAGCGAATGCTAACAATAGTGAAGCTGCAGAACAGCAAATTCTTTCCTCAGGAAAGAATTCGGTTGGCCATTTTTGTGGCTTTGCTATTCTTAGCGCTGTGGTGGAAAGTTACGGGTTGGGTTCAGGTAAGTGTGCGATTGTTTGTACGTTAGGGTTAGAGGTGGGTTAAGTGAGTTAGGGTTAGGATGCGGGTTAGGCATGTGTGCGATAGTGACAGACTTTAGGGTTAGGGGCAGTTTAAGTGAGTTAGGGTTAGGGCGCGGGTTAGGTGAATGTGCGATAGTGACGGACCTTAGGGTTAGGGTTTGGGTTAAGGTAAGTGGGTAGATAGTAATGTATGTTTAGTTTAGTGTAGCGTTAGATGTAGGAATTTAAGTGTATGTGTGTGGTTGCTGTTTGTTTGATGTGCTTGTGGTGTGTGTATGTGTTTCGGAGCAGCAAATGTTTTCCATGGGAAAATATTTGCTGTTCTGAATGTTCGATATTTTCATGTTTAGATGTTTTGGGGCCAATGAAATAGCTTTCGCTATTTTCATCTTTCGATAACGTGATATAAACTTGATCCTCCAAGTGAGTATCTTAGAACAGCAGCCAGCAGCATTGCCTATCCTGCCTCAGTCCTTATGAATAGGTCATTCCAGGAATTCCACATTCCCTCTCTCTTGAAAAAGTTACACATTATCCCTCTACATAAAGAAGGAAATTCAATAGACATTGCTAACTTTAGACCTATAGCAATCTTATTCCCCTCTCCAAAATTCTTGAAAAATGTCTTTAAAAACAATCCCCAGGATTCAATAAACTCCATGTAGGAATAGTGTTATTCCTACATGAAGTGAATGCTGTTCACATCTGCATAGCCTTAACAGCAGAGCGCCTTTCATATTAATGAAGGCACGCTACTGAGAATGGCTGTGTGGACACATTAACACTGAATGAGTGCAGGGGGCGTGTTTCAGTAGTGCTTCTATATCCAACACGCCCCCAGCACTCTGAAAGTGCCGTATGGTGCTTTCTCAATGCTTTCAGTGTCCATGGACACTGAAAGCAGGTTTTTAAATGGGAAGCAATGCAAAGGGTGTGTGACAGGTATTTTCACATACCCCCTGCATTGACAAAGTGCCACACAGCACTTTCTAAATGCTTTCATTGTCCATGGACACTGAAAGCAGGATTTTAAATGGGAAGGAATACAGGGAGTGTGTGAGAGGTACTGTCACACACCCTCCGCTTTGTCAAAGTGCCGTATGCACTTTACAATGCTTTCAGAGTCTGCGGATACTGAAAGCAGGATTTTAAATGGGAAGCAATGCAGGGGGTGTGTGACAGTAATGCAGGGGGTGTGTGACAATTACTGTTACACACCCCCTGCATTGTGAAAATGCAGTAAGGCCCCTTACATACGTCCCAACCTCTTAGAGAAAAGTCTGGACAAAGCCTAAAATGATGGGTGGCATACCTCTCAACCTCTTAGAGGCAAAAATCTGGACAAAGCCTAAAATGATGGGGGGACAAATAGGGACAGATTTTAAATATTGCCCTTACAAACTTAGAAAGTTGATAGAGGAACAGGGTTTGTATTAACATAACATTTTCGGAAGAATTAGAAGTCTGAAACTCAAATGTATGCCATTATGTAGTGACTTCAATCCTGATATTGCCCATACAGACTTGAGAGTTGATAGAATGACAAATAGTGCATTACCAAATATGAATTGCAATTAGTATTAATACATGTAATTAAAGTGCTTGTATTATTTATTTTTTTCCTTTCTAAGTTACGTTTAAGCCTAACTGATTGGGTTTGCCCATTGCAGTCCTCAGTTTAACACTGCTTAAACATCTCATAGGAGCTAAATATAAATGCATAACTAAAATCCTCAACAGCAAGATAGAGTAGTGGTTGGACTTCCGGCTTTGTATGCAGCAGGTCACGGTTTTGAGTACCAAGACAAGCCCTTTATTTTTACATGTGAAAGCATTGGTAAAATTATTTTTTTTATTTTAAATTATGTAGTAATTGATATTTGTTTACCAGGGTAGCGTAGCTGGTTCAAAATGGAAGTGTCAGTGCATATAAAATGTGAAATCACCCATGTATACACAAGTGTCCCATACAGTATATCACACCTCAAGGTAATGTAATGAAATAACATAGATAGACATCATGTAAAGTAAATCATGTACACTGAATAATATGTCAGTAATGATTAATTAATTTACAATTCTGATATTTTTTCTTAAATTAAAGCTGAGCAATGCTTAGCAGAGCTTATCTCTGCTCAGCTTTCTGTTTGAGCATTGTTTAGATGTTAATTCTAAGCAGCAGTCAACTCAGCTAAGTGGATCTGCACACCGCTAAGCTGTGCTCAACAGTTTCAGAATGGTCCAATGATGGCAAAGGGTGGGAATATGGCCTTATTTAAACCACACTGGTGGGAATATATCCAGAAGCTGCTGTAGTTTGATTTGTGCAGGAACTATGGCTTGCGTTGGAGAGTGACCACAATTTTGGGCACACTGCTGGTGCATTCTAGAGTCCAGGATCATGGGTGGACTCCTCTTTGAACACCATAACAACAGACTGCTGTAGGCCCAGTACCAGAGCTCACAGTACAAAGTGGTGGCCTGGGACCATCTGGCACATGATCTCACCAGTACTACTGGAATCCCCGAACTGGTGAGCAGGTACAGCATCATTATGCTGACCTAAAGTGTAGGAAGGGGGGCGCTCTTGGCCCAGTGAATCCAAGATGCTCAGGCGCGGAATGCTCCAGTAGTTTGTAAGTATCCCATTCATAGTTATACCAACTTCTAACCTGAGTATGTGATAGACAGGTATGCATAATGTTTGTTTTTTTCCCCCTACAGCTGACGTGGAGAGGGCTAGCAATGTAAAGGCCCCATGCCAACCAACTGTCAAGGCTGCACCGACAGGCTAGTGAGTACAGATCTATCTTTCAGTATATAGTGCAATAAATAAGAAGGAGTATATTGTCTGCTGCCAGTAGGTATCATGTGTTATGTCTCTATTGAATAAATAAAGTTTGCCAGACTAATATTGATCTACAGGATATGCAGTAGTAAAGCACTGTGTCATATTACTAAAATAAAGACTTATACCACAAACGGTTGTGTTTACCCTGGTATGTTGTTGTAGAAATAGAATATGTACAGGTTCTTCAGAGCAAATATGGCTTTGACAGCATGCATTAACTGAGGCTGTTCTGAGAACCAGCTATTATGCAAAACAGTAGATTGTAGAGCTATAAAACAAGATATAAATAAAATATGAAATATGTTATGCACTAAGATCTGAACCCTGAATAGTAATAGGTAATGCATTATAGTGTGTCCCCCCTGCAGCATTGCCTTGTGTTAACCTTTGCTTTCCAGATTGTATTATTTCAAAGGATTAATACACAGTACACTAACTATCTCTCATGCACGAATCTCAGGATTACAAGGTCAGACTGTCTAACACAAAAATAATTAGGCAGAAATCAGTTGAACAAGAGTTGGCAGTTCCACAGTAGCTCAGTATGATGATAAATATCTTTGTTGTTCATTTCTGCACACACAGACATGGTTTGAATCCAGGGAGTGGTACTGAGATGTGCACATATATACACTCAAGAAATCTTGAATATTTGCAGAAACAGTCAGATAGTGTTAACAGATATTTTCTCCACAGGTCTTACAGGTAAAGAAATGTTTGTAGTAGCTGTATGAAGGGTATACTAATACACCATGTACAGCTGTTCCACTGCCCAACCCCATGCCTGCAAATGACAGCAGGATAAGTACATACACCATGCACTCTTCCCAATACATGACTCTCAAGTGTCATGCTGTCATGGCTAGTAGTCAATGCTGTCAATAATCTTGGACACAGATTGGAATCCAGGTGAAGTATTCCAGTAGCACACTCACACAACATCAGTGCAGGGTACCCCTTCATTGTCAAATATGTAACCCTGACATGTACGAGTCCCCTCTAGTAATGCACCCATAGTTGTCACAGTCTGCCCCATACCATTCCAGGTTGACAGTTTAACTGGTATGTATGTGCTACAGAAGCTATGGCCCATAGGTAGATGTAAAGTGAGGGCAGAGTTGTAGAGTATTAAGCAGTACTGTTGTGAAAAATAGAAGCCTACACAGTGGTTAATGGACTTTTTTTCTCAACCTCCCACCCCTCATCTGCATCACTAATTATTATTCATATACTACGGGTATGTTTTTCTCAAAACTCAATGCTGGGACTTGTGTTCTATTATTGTTCATATATTTAATTGGTTACATATTAACATACCTTGTTCAAATACCATTGTTGGTGGCCTGTTGCCATCAATGTAACTGACATGCTGTTACAATGCTTACTGTTGTTCCGTTTATGCATGTGTTCTGTTTCCTATGCAACTGTTTCTAATCTGTTGTTTTGGGTTAATTGGAACAAACACTCAAGCTGTTATAACTAATTTTGGAATGTTTTGTTCATGACAAACCAATATATTTTGGAAAACCTCAACACCATAACATGGTCAGGAAAGCAGATCCCAGCCGATCCGCCTATCCCACCTCATCTGGCTGTGGCATCAGGCCCCAGCATGTCTGGGACCCAACCTGGAACTTCCTCTTCTACTGGTCCTGCACCACCTTTGGGTGGAGCCATCTCAGGGGATGGGGTCCATCCCTCACCTGGGCACAGATGCAGAGAGGAGCCCGTCACCTGCTGCACGTTCCAGGGTATGGTGTGCAGCAGCATCCACCATACCTCTCAACCGTACCAAATTCTTCAGTAAATACCAGTTATGAGAGAAAAATATTGGGGTTCCATGAATTCCCAGGTGGCCCCTTTAATTTCTGAATTTCCTGGGGTTTTTTTAAGTTTTTTTTTTTTTTTTTTTTTTTTAACTGTGCCTGATGTCATCGTGTGCAAGGCATGCATGATGATGTCAGCTTCATGAGGCCGAGCTGAGACATAATTTAACTTTAATGGTCCACCGTCCACAGGTTTATTTTCAACATACAACACATCTTTCTTCCTGGTTCCTCCAGGTAAGCTGTTAACAATTCTTAGAAGTTAGGATCAGTCTGCAATGCTGCATTGAAGTGTGTGTGTGATTTATGGTATATTCACTGCACAGCACTTTCTACTTTAATGGTCCGTGGGTTTACTCAGTGGACAGCTTTCTTCCTGGCTCCTTAAGCTGTGCACAGTACTGCCGACAAAAACTTAGAGACTGGTTGCATAAGCGTGTATTACAAAGCTGTTACTGTTGGTCCACGGTTTTATTCAGTGCATAGCTTTCTTCCCAACTCCTTAAGATGTTACTATTTACTTAATTCCCTGCTCAAGTGTACTGCCAACTCACTTTAATGGTCTGATGGTTTATTCAGTGCATTCGTTGCTACAGAAAAGCTAGTTTATTTCTGGAATGAGGTAAATGCTGATGACAGGAAGTGCTTCAGTCTTTGATATAATTATAATTTTGTAGTACTTTTATTGAGTATGAGTGAAGCAAGTCATGCTTCTTATATTCAAATAAGTTTAGTTTTTTACTCATCTTTGAACCCATAAATTCTTGTATTGCAGATCCCATTATGTTTACGATTTGCATGTGTGTGTGTTTGGGGGCATAGTGGTAGTGACCGAAAAGAGATGAAAAGTCATGCACACATTGTAAAATGTATAGGGTGACATTTGGGGACGTGCACTTTGTTTTTAAAATATTAGTTAGGTAATCAAAGTATGAGTGCTGAGTTTAAGTTGTGACTAGGCTTTGTATTACGTACTGCATGTTGTAAATGTACGTTTAAGAAGCAGCTGATTAAATATCTAAGGGCAGGTCTTGCATAAACTATTTGCGAGCTATCGGTTAGACTCCTATACACACACATTCAAACACATAAATGTGTGTCATTCTAAGCTATCTTATTCGACTCTTCTTGGGAAAAAGTACCATTTTGTTTTTCACTGTTGTAGAATAACAGCATACATACTTAAAATGTATAGTCCTGTTTAGTACGTGGCAGTTAGTGATAAAGCTTTGATTGCAATCTTGGTATTGGAGAAGTTGGCAGAGTGGTTGTCAGTCTAGTGTACTGTATGCTTATGTCCACTACAGTATAGGTGTGTAGCATTTGGGGTATGTGCAAGTGAAATTACTTAGTAGTGTTCATACTTCAGGTGAGGAAGTATCCATGCCCTTTGGAAGGCTTTAGTGGTGGGTGAGCGGTGCATCAGCCAGGTTTTGGGGTTAGCACGTGGTAAACAGAAAACACTAAATTACTAGAAAATGGGAGTTTCTTATAGCTAACTCCTAGCTTCCTTCAGGTTACCAAAAGGTATTCCTCCCAGATGAATTTTCCTAGAGATGTGATATGTGGTGCTGTGCCATGCAAGATGGGAATAAATGGGTATATAGCATAGGTAGAACAAATGCTTGATGGTCAAGGCTGAGAAATGCAAAAAAAAAAAATAGATAAAAATAAAGTAGACTCTTCAAAGCTGTATAATTATCCTTATTTCCATTAGTCAGTACAGAAAATGTGGACTGTAATAGGAATGAAAACACCTGGGTGCTGTATGGTCTGACGTATTAATCATTAGAGAAAAGTTGGAGGCATATCCCAGAGACCATTCATGCTTTGGAATAGACTTCCCATACATGCCAAGCAAAGCACCCTCACTGGCCCTCTTCAAGAGAAATCTTGGTGAGTGGATGGGAAATAGAAAATTCACCCCGGGGATCACTCCAGTGGCTCTACTCGACCGAGGCACTGGGAACTAAGGTCGAGTGGCATGATGCCAGGGTAATCCTATGGGCTAGGCTTGTAAAGCCTCCAAGGCCATTAGTCTAACACACACCTATGAGCCTATGTTTCACCGTTCTATAAAGGCTGAACAAACAGTAAGCAAACAAAAGAAAAAAAAGTAATGTTTTCAAAATAAAGTAGAATAAAAATAAGTTTCTGCAAAGGTAATCATTTGGTTTATTACAGTGATACTGTAACTTCTTTCTAGGACTAGGAGTGGGGAGTGATTGATTTAAGTTTTTTCCTATAATTGTGCCAATGCCAAATTTACTGAGCAGCATTAAGTTCAAGCTTACATGTAACTAAAAAAATGACTGCAGATCATGCCATATATTTCTTTTAATTATTAATTTCTCCTACAGATTTGTACTTTTCTTTTCTGTGGGTTGGGGGGGTTAACTCTCACAAACAGCTGAGCAGTTTGCTTGGAAGACAGGCATTTTCCTTTCTATTTTTTCCTTCACTAGGTCTTTGAGCAGACTGCCTTACAAATGTAACAGGAGTGCACTGCATCTCTCTTGACCATGCATTTACAATCATAAGGAAGATACAAGATGTCCATTTATCAGATTTGGCCAGTACATTTATCAAAGTTGGGCATGAGGACTATCAGTTTGTCTCTTCCTTATATAGGCTAGATAACTGGCATTTGTTGCAGTTTCTTGGTTGTTGAGTATTTGTTTTATCATTAACAACCTGTTTAATAGAATCATAATTGATGCTGTAATTTCAGTCACCTCATTAACAGCCCAGAAGGGCAGCTCTTCTGGTCTCTAAACTGTGTCCTTTTCCAGTTAAATGTCATTGTTTTCCTTGATTCAACTCTTCCTCCTCATCATATAAATATTTTTCCTTCATGTCAGTTATTTGTATATTGTTTTCTACCCCTTTGAGATTTCGTTTACGTAACTGACAAAACTGTGAGCCCTGTCTTTGGTGAAAGCAGTGGAAATGCATAAAAATGTTCATATTTTGTCAAGTCTTGTACTTGTAAGTTCATTTTTTGTTATTGCATTATGTTACTTCTTGTTCTCTTTAGTCTTTTATGTAATCCTTTAAGTTTTTCAGAGGCAGTGGTTATAATGGATCTGTTGCTATGCATTATGATGTGTTTACTTAATTCTCAAGTGTACTGCCGAGAGAAACTTGCATTAGGGGTGTGTGTTTAATTAATTCTCAAGTGCGCTGCAGAGAGATAGAGAAATGTGTGTGTGTGTGTGTGTGTGTGTGTGTGTGTGTGTGTGTGTGTGTGTGTGTGTGTGTGTGTGGATGGAACTGGGTAGGGACAAGGCGTGTGTGTATGTGATCGTGCGTGCATGACTGTGCGCCCAGAATTTAGCTAGAAAGACTTTCAGAGTGCTTTAAAAACAAGCATGGGCCAAAGGCTGAAACAGTTGTTAATACAGATAACAGACTTTATAGAACTGGATATCCAGTGATGTTTTTAAAAGCTTCTAAAGCTTGACTGTTTTCAATGTGTGATGGCAATTTATTCTAGCAGTTTACAACTCTTGCTGTAAATGGGCAGATAGATGATTTGTTCTTTGATGTTTTTATTATCAGTCCGTGTCAGTTCTGCTGCTCTTTTAAGTCCAAGGGATTCCCATATGTTTTTGAATCTTCTTCTTCTTTCAGCTGCTCCCATCAGGGGTCGCCACAGTAGATCAACTGTTTCCATTTCGTCCTGTCCTCTCCATCTTGCTCTGTCACACCAACCACCTGCATGTCGTCTCTTACCACATCCATAAACCTCATCTTAGGCCTTCCTCTTTTCCTGTTACCTGGCAGCTTCATCCTTAGCATCTTTTTCCCAATATACTCTGCATCCCTCCTCAGCACATGTCCAAACCTATGTAATCTTGCCTCTCTGGCTTGGTCTCCAAACCTTCCAATATGGGCTGACCCTCTAATATACTTATTCCTAATCCTGTCCATCATCGTCACACCCAGTGCAAATCTTAACATCTTCAACTCTGCCACGTCAAGCTCTGACTCCTACCTTTTTGTCAATGCCAATGTCTCTAACCCATATAACATAGCTGGTCTCACTAGCCTCTTGTAGACCTTCCCTTTCACTCTTCTCCACCCACTCCATCCTGTCTGTACTCTCTTCTTCACCTCTCTTCCACACTCATCATTACTCTGAACTGTTGATCCCAAGTATTTAAACTCATCCACCTTCACCACCTCTACTCCCTGCATCCTCACCATTTCTCTATCCTCCCTCTCATTCACACACATATATTCTGTCTTAGTCCTGCTAACCTTCACTCCTCTTCTCTCTAGAGCATATCTCCACCTCTCCAGGGTCTCCTCCACCTGTTCCTTACTCTCACTACAGATCACAATGTCATCTGCAAACATCATAGTCCATGGGGACTCCTGTCTGATCTCATCTGTCAACCTGTCCATCACCATTACAAATAAGAAAGGGCTCAGAGCTGATCCTTGATGTAATCCTACCCCCACCTTAAACACATCCGTCACTCCCACCGCAGACCTCACCGCTGTCACACTACCCTCGTACATATCCTGTACCACTCTTACATACTTCTCTGACACTCTCGACTTCCTCATACAATACCACAACTCCTCTCTAGGCACCTTGTCATATGCTTTCTCTAAATCCACAAAGACACAATGCAACTCCTTCTGACCTTCTCTGTACTTCTGCATCAACACTCTCAAAGCAAACATCAAATTTGTAGTGCTCTTTCCTGGCATGAAACCATACTGCTGATCACTAATCATCACCTCCCTTCTTAACCTAGCTTCCACTACTCTTTCCCATAACTTCATGCTGTGACTGATCAATTTAATCCCTATGTAGTTACTACAGCTCTGCACATCACCCTTATTCTTAAAAAACGGTACCAAAACACTTTTTCTCCATTCCTCATGCATCCTCTCATTTTCCAAGATTTCATTAAACAATCTAGTTAAAAACTCCATTGCCATTTCACCTAAACACCTCCATGCTTCCACAGGTATGTTATCTGGGCCAACAGCCTTTCTGTTCTTCATCCTCTTCATAGCTATCCTTACTTCCTCCTTGCTAATCCATTGCACTTCATGATTCACTATCTGCACATCATCCAACCTTCTCTCCCTCTCATTCTCTTCATTCATCAGCCCCTCAAAGTACTCTTTCCATATGCTCAACACACTCTCCTTGCTTGTGAGTATGTTTCCCTCATTATCCTTTATCACCCTTACCTGCTGCACATCTTTACTAGCTCGGTCCTCTTTTTGAGTAGTTTTATGAAAATGATTCTGTTGAATCTCCTTTATTTGTGGCTTTCAGAATAGTGCCAGTCAGTTAATGACAGCAGAACTCTGCAGCAATTTAGTGTAGCAGCAGTTAATTTTATTTTTTATAAAAGAAAACTGTATTTTAGTTTTTTCACAAGTTCAAAGTTTGATTATACAAGTTCTAATGTTAATATAAATAAAACACTATTCTGTTTATTTTATTTTTAATATTTTGTCTGTTTTTCAGTTTGTGTTTAAAAGTTGTTATCTCACAACTCCACTGGAGTGGGCGGGGTTGTATAATTATGTATGCAAATGTAATGTTAATCAGCGTACAGATTTGTACCTATTTTTCATGGGGCTTTGTCCAGATTTTTGATGTTTCAAGGTTGAGAGGTATGTCATCCACTCAGAGTTGGATAGACAGCTGAGCCAGATGGAGGGCTGCCTGACGCACCTCGAGGGGCAGGCTGTCCCTGTTGTCCAGCCCCCAGCACAGCCACCTTCAGGGCCGTGAAGGTGCAGTGGTGACTGCCTATGGGTGGGGACCTCAGTCCCACTGTATCAATTTGGGGGCTCATGGGTCTCTGATTCTCAAACACTTTCCCCGTCCAAGGTGTTTTCCCCCTAATGTGTCATATACTGCCCCTGTCTGCTGTGTGTGTGTCTTGTCTGTCTGCGAATGCAACCTATCCTATGCAACCTATGTCTCCAAACATATCTACAGCCTTTCCCCAACATCCCACTCTCACCTTAATAAAAGAAAAGAGCATCTGTCCCACAAAAAAATCATTGCCCCATACATAGCTCTACATTTTGGCCCCATGTCCACTGACATAAATCAATGTACACTCAAATTACTCTACAAATGTATGTTGCCAACACCCCTCCCTGTGGGGTGTTAGGCTGTAAATTCCAAATTTTCCACCTCATTCACAGGTGTTGCTGCAGAAGAAATGTAGAAATATGGTCATTTCATACACCCATCCTGCACATCCTAGCTGCTTTTCCTAAGGTTTTACCCCCTGCTTGCCCCATTTCACCACTTTCCTATCACCCTTTTTTTTTCTTTATTTAAAATTAGACTGGGTTTAAGTGGGAATAAGTGCCGCTAAGCAAAGCTAAGGGGACTTAAGCGTCTCTTAGCATTATTTAGCTTCACTCAAAACCACGCAAACCCACGTACAACTGCTTAAAAGTGCTTTAATCACACTGTCTCAATCAGCCCTTGTTCTGCCCAGCAACAAAATAATCAGCTCTCCCAAGTCTCATAGCTAGGGACCGGTGCACTACAATCACAGCAACGTACCACTACACCATCTGAGCTGTAGGAATTTGTAATCTGTAATGCTTTTACAAACATATCATGCATTACAGTCATTTAACATAAGGGGAAAATACACATGCCTGGCAAGACTTAAACCCAGGATCCTGTGCACTCCAGTCACAGCAGCTATCATAACTCTACATGAGCTGTGAGAAATAGTAATGCTGCAGTAAATATATTATGCAGGGTGGTCATCCAACATTAGGGAAATCCAGTGGCATTAGTAATGTTATATATATTAGTAATGTTATATACATATATATATATATATATATATATATATATATATATATATATATACATATAATATGTTTATATATCCGAGATCGCATCTCATTCAACAGAACGGAAACCTCCCCTTATGGGGATTTCTGTTGAAACACTGAACTTGTACAAGTTCGAACTTAGGGTCTCAACCATATAATGTTTGAACTTGTACAACTTCAACTATGTGATAGGAATCATAAATATATATATATATATATATATATATATATATATATATATATATATATATATATGTATTATAGTTTATATATATATATATATATATATTTATATACTCATATATGCATATACACTCACACACACGCACACATATATATATAAACCTCTTAGTGCAAGACATTTGCACAATGCCTGCCAAAGTGGGGTGACAAAGGCCAACCATAGGGACATATTTCAAATATGGATTTTATAAGGTTAGAAAGTCGCTAGAGTATCACAGTTTGTTTTAACATATATTGTCTGACAGATGTCATGTCTGAAACACAAATGATTGTAATTATTTAGTGACTTCACTGCTCACATCATCCCAGTGATTTGTCAGAAATGCACAACAGTTAGGGGGAACAGACCAAAAATATGAGTCACACAGTACAGTCTATGAAAATCTGGACTGTGTAGATGTATGCCTGCAGTCATGTAACAGAAGGGAAGAAAACTGAGAGCTGCCAACCAGTTCACCCAGCACCTTCCAAACTACAGCCAGACCAGCACAACACTACAGCAAATCAGCTCTGGGGAATTGCTCATGCATTTGCACATATATCCTGCACTACAGGGATGCAACTTTAGGGAATAACAGACATTGTTGTGAAATTGTCTGCCCATAACCATTTGCACCACAGTCACAGCAACATACCAGTAAACCAACTGACTTCTACAGTATAACGACTGATTTAACTAACATATCCTGATTGCCAGTCACACACTACTCCTATATACTGCCCCAAATCACACTCTACTTGGAACCATGAAGTTCTAAGGGACATGTCTCAGTATGCCCCTACAAACATACACAGCTGATAGACCACCACTGACTGTAGCAGCATGCACATTCAGATGGAAATGCATCATGACACTCACATCTGCCCCTCTGCCTACTCAGCCCAACAAATATTTACATGCTACACAATCTTGAATGTCTGTGAACAATGGCCAGACATACATTACTCTCAATTGTACAGATTTCAACATAATGTGCAGGGTTTGGGCCCATATCTATGGCCTCTTCCTCATAACATTTCTGGGATTTTGCTACATCATTGGGATGATATCAGGAGTGAATTCACTAAATAATTATATAACAATCCTTCCAACCTCTTAGTGAAAGAAATCTGGACAAAGCCTGACCTACTTGGAGGACAGAGGCCCAAAATAAGAACATATTTTAAATAAGGGTGTTATAAACTGAAAAGGTTGCTGGAGTGACAGGATTTCTTTTAACATACATTTACTGAAGGATATGAAGTCTGAAACACAAATGGATGTCATTATTTAGTGACAAACCCTCAGATCACCCTAGTGATTTGTCAAAAAAAATGTATAAAGAAGAAACCAACCATAAGATACAAACCTCTGTGAAAATCTGGATAGTCGAGAGGTATGCCATATACATATCAGTGTCAGGCATAAAATCACGCAGAAAATGCATGTCCAGACAAACCCTGTTAATGTAGCAAGTTTCTAACTGTATAACAGCAATTCTTACAATCTGTCCCTAACTCTGCAACTTTGTCCCCCACTTTGTTGGCCTTTCCCCACATTTCTTGTGCTAACAGGTTGACAGGTATGCAACACATAATGCAAAACTGTGGACATAGCACATCAATCCAAGCAATGGACAGTATTTCCACCAACACTCTGTGATGCTGTAGCTCTCACACCTCCATAATATCCTCTTCACAGGCAAGGAAAAGGGGCAAGACCCACAGGAAGGGCTTAACTATAGCATTGTGTTACCATGCCATTGGCTAGTGAAAAGACAACACAGCTGTGCTGGGAGTGATTAGCAAGTGGGAGACACTAAATGGTGCACAGGCGATCACCTGCTCATGAGCATTACCTACAAAAGACAAGCTGATGCCTATGTAAAACAGGTCTGTACCTTTCTATGCAAAGACAGACTGTGAATACAGAAAGCAACACTTCTGGATTACTCTGAGAAAACACTACAGCACTATAACAGGTATGTCAAACAATTAAGCATGTAATGGAATACAGATGGGAGGATGCAATAATGGGAAATAGGAAGTTAAACAATAGGTCTCAACAAGACTTGTTAGACAGACATGTTGCTGTCCAGCACCTATGGCCATCCCTGCTGACTCTCTTTGCAGTGAAATAGAGGACAGCTCTGGCCCTTGACTCAACCTTGCAAAGGTCAGCTCACATATGACTACTATTGCAGTGTCTGTTGTACAGTACTGACTGTGACACTGCCAGTCCAGCTACCTGGGATGTTGTAAATTTTCATATGTGACTTATGAATGCTACTATCATACATATGCTTGTCTTACAAATGTAGGAGACCACTATAGGGCATGTGCATAGTAAACAACTGGCCCAGAAGTGTGTGTTGAACTGTATGATATATACTGAGCTCATACCTTTCAACTGTCCCGAGTTTTTCAGACTGACAACATGTTTGCCTCATATTTGTAGTCATTTTTCTCATACACTTGTGTTTAGTCTGGAAATTCATTAGCAATTCAGTAAAGACTGAGGTCACAAAATAATAGGATACATTTGAATGTCAGATGTCATATCCTTCACAGTATTGCTATGAATGCAAAACCTACTTTGCTATCTATGATCTCAGTGTGTTACAGTAATATTTCTAAAGGGTTACTATTTTGGGGCATTTGCCCCCCCCCCCATTTATGTGTGCCTTGGTCCAGATGTCTTGCTCTAACAGGTTGAGAGGTATGACTGAGCTCCAAGAGTGTAAACACAGTGAGCCATACTGACAAAGAACAGAAATGTATATCACGTATTACCTGTGCACATGTAAGTAGTAATAGTAGTAGGTGGAATCCTCATACAGACATGGTTGTAAACATCAGGTAAATGTGCTATACTTGTTTTACAAATGTGTAACCTGGATTTCAGTGCATCAAAACAGACATAAATGTCTACAGCAACAGGTTTTTGTATTGCCTTGAAACAGAAATAATGACTAGTTTTACCATAATAACTAGCTTGAAGTTAGAAAAGTGTTTAACTGTGTCAGGACTTTGTATCCAAGCCTACACCAAACATCTATATGAGCACCTACATAGCTGTATGGACTCAGCAATACCTGACTGGACAAAATCATTTCCCCCAAGGTAGATTAAACCTCTGTGGTGGACAGCAGTAATACACAAATCCCATAATAGGTTGATATAGTGGCTGTACAGGGCTAAGAAGGAGCAGGTGCAAATTGTGAGCAATCTCACCTTTGTTTGAGCAAGCAAATGAGGTGACAGGTGGACTACTTTACCACTAACTTTGAGAGGAAGTTGGACACATCCACCAGGGCCACTCACAAGGCCTTCCACATGTATGTCTGCAATCCAAGAGACATCACCCAAATATGCTGTATACTGGTGGTCAATAACACCACATACACATATGCCACAGATATAGCCAACCTGCTGCAGACAGGTAAGTGACAACCTCACCCCCTGTCCTCCCATCAGTAAAGGAGGACATGCACAGCACATGACCCCTCCCCTCATCATCAGGGAGCATATCTGGAATGCCCTCTCAAGGGCAACAAACTGAAGTCTCAATGGGATGTTAGTATCCCTGGCTGCATCCTACATGAACCCAGGCATGAGCTCTCATCTCCATTGCACACTGTAGTCAAATAAAGCTTGAGCACCAGTGGTATCCCATCTGCACAGTGGACAGCCAGTGTCACCCCTCTACACAAAGGTGGAGCATCTACTGACCCAGTCAATAATATGCACATCAGCCTAACTAGCCTGATCTGCAAGACCATGGAAAACATTATCAAGGACCTTATAAACAGGGACCATACAGCTATGTAGATGCTCATATAGATGTTTGGTGTAGGCTCCTTTATCTGTTTAAAAACTTTCATTGTGTGGCTTTCTGTAGTGCTTACTGTCTGTAGGCTAATCGCTTTAGTATTGTCCCCACCCTCCCTCCTTGTTGGTGTGTTGCTGTTATACTTGGTGGCTTTGCAGGTGCCCTCCCCTACTGTAAATCTGATCTGGGACACTCCTCCCAGTCTAGTGTCATTAGTTCATTCTACCTAATACAGAAAGAACATTTGATAAGGCCGCCTGTTTCTCCTTTTTCCCTTTCAAAAAAAAAAAAAAACATTTTTTGCCTGAATCTCCTTGTGTTCTGACTGTGCTTCTCAAACATTTTGGAAATATAGAGTATATTTTAGAGCATTTATTATAACTGTAATTGCCTTAATATTGCTACAACTCAAGTGCTCTAGGTTGCACTGCATCTGAAGTGTTTGTGTGTTTTAGCTGGTTTTCTGTATATATAGACTTCTCTGTATATGTAGACTAGCTACTTATTCTGCTGTGTTACTGCCTCAAATCGTTTTTCAGTTGTGCACTTGCCTTGCTTCATTTAAAGTTTTAAATTGCTAATTTTGTAGAGTTTTAATTGCATTTACTGTTTAGGACTACACACTCAAGTGTGTTAGCCTTTTCTGTGTTTATTTACTGTATTATTGCATTGTTTAGCCTGTTTCAACAAAAAAAAAATACTATTGTGTTTGCTCGTTTCCCACCTTTTCTAGCCAGTCCATATCCTAGGCTTTGCTTGTCTCAGGACTTTATTTTCTGTGCTCAGAGCTATCCAGACCTTGCTGTGGTAGAGGGAAGTCCTACTGCTTACCAGTGGGACTAGTGAGCATTGTACTGCCTATCTAACGCTAGAGGAGTGGTTTCCAGCTCTGAAATTGTAATTTTATTAGCCTTTTTGGGCTGATTTCTATCCAATGTATCACTTTCAACTTTCTGGCTTCAAAACGCGTGTGTTTGCACATTTTTCACATCGTGCAGCACTGCAAGGCTACAGTTAAACTATTCCAGGTGCCAGAAAGTCTGCTGTTCAAATTCTCCCTTAGAACTAGCTGGTTTCTCAGTAGTAGCACTAAAATCTGAACCTCTGTGACTATCACTTGCTCTAGAACCTGCTGGAAAGCACTAGGAAGCTTGAAACTGATACAAGCACTCAGCTCTACTTGTCAATAAGGAGAAATTAATCATATGCACTAAACAGCCTATAATTGCAAAGTACCTTTCAAAGGTAAGGGAAAACAGCTCTTAAACTTTACAAAAAAGCACCTAAACAAGCATGTCCAAAGGTCAGCTTCTGGTGATTTCTCCCGTCCACCTGGTGACTCTGGGCATACTGGGTCAATGCGGCAACTGCCTCATGCACACAGACAATCCTCTCCTCCTACCACCCAACACTACAAACTGCGAGAGATGCACTTACATAGTCAAACTGGAAGAAACGCTCTCTCCAGCCAAGATTGTGCTAGACAGTTAAGAGGAGAAGGTCAACACCTGCATTACACCTCAAGCAACTCATAGCCTTTCAAAACCCACACCATCAACACCCACATATAGCAACACTAAACCCACATATGGAGAGGCCCTTAACATTAACCTGGCCAAGCAACAAGGACCTCCGAAGCCGAAACGCAAACAAACACCAGTCACAACCAAAGTGCCACATAGCTCACAACACCAGTGTGCCACCCAACAATAGCCCCTAAGGCAAGACAATGTACCCAACACTTTAGTCATAGGTGACTCTATAGTCAGGCACACTTATGTCCCACTCACCAGGCTGAACAAGAAGAAAATTACAGTCAGCTGCCTGTCAGGTGCCAGGATCCGCCACATAACGCATGCACTCAAGTCACTCCACAACAAGTACAAATAAGACTCTGTCAATGTCCATGCTGGAGTGAATGACTTGTGACGTACCTACCTGGACTACATACAAAGAGACATGGAAGAGCTCTTGGATCATGTGACCCAGGCAGGTATGACCCTAGACCTGAGTAGCATCTTGCCTTCGCCCAGAATGTTACCACAGTATAAGGACAAAATGATTGACTTCAACAATTGGCTAAGCTTCTGGTGTCATTAAAAGGGGATCCAGTATTTGTCTGCCTGGGACGACATGATCAACAAACCACGATGCTTTGCCAGAGATGGTCTGCAGCTGTCACCCCTGGGATTCAGGTTACCGGCTAAAGCTCTTGCTGCCCCTATAGTGCCTTTTTTAGGCAAGGTTCAAAAGATAAAACCACCACCATAACAGATACAAGCATGCAAAATCTGAAGGTAATGCTACTCAATGCTAGAAGTCTAAACCTCAAAATGCACTCTCTCGAGGCACTCCTAAAAATGGAGAACATCGATATCTGTGCAGTAACTGAGACCTGGTTCAAGGCTCCAGAGAGCACCCCTGCAATACCAGGCTACAATTCTTACCACACTTTTCAGCCGCAAAAACAAGACCGAAACACTAAAGGTGGAGGAGTGTCCATATTCACCAAGGATATTCACACCTCCAGGCTAGTTGCCCAACACAATGCATCTGAAATTCTCCAGGTGCAACTAACACTAGGTAAGACTGCAATCCAAACTGTAACTTGCTACAGATCACCCACCATTTCCCAAGATTCTCACTACACCTTTCTAAACATAGTGGAAAATATTAAGATACAACCAAACACCCTAATACTGGGTGATTTCAACTACCTTGCCATTAATTGGGAAAACTACTCCAGTACCAACTCCTTTTCCCAACAGTTCTTGGAATTCATAAATTCCAATGCCCTGGATCAACTAATCCATTGTCCCACCAGGGGCTCCAATATCCTAGACCTGATCATTACCAACATGAGAGATAGATGCTCCACATCAGTGGTAACTCCCTCATTGGTCAGGTCTGACCATAAGCAAATCACCATTGACATCCACATCCCACCCCCACCTCCCAGTAAGGAAACCTCCTTAAAAAAATTCTCCAAAGCCAACTTCATGCTACTGAAGTCAGAAGTGACAAACTTCACAACACCCAAGCAGACGTGATCTGGAAGTTTGACTGCAGAATCCTACACTATGGCACTGTACGAGCACATCCACTCATGCATGAATCTTCCCATCCCAAATAGAACCCAGATGCTCTTCTCCAAAAAAAGGAAGCCAATCTGGTGGTCCCCTGCTATAAACAAACTATACAACAGAAGGAAGAAACTGTTGCAGAAAAGAGGAAAATCCCAGGATGCAATAAAACTCCCTCACCAGCCTCAATAAGAAGCTGAGATCCCTCATAAAATAGCTAGTTACAAAAATAAAATTGCCAAAGATTCCAAAGATAACTACAAGGCATTCTATAGTTATGTCAAGAATCTAAATGGCAATGCTCAGATCTGCTCTGAGCTACAACAGAATGCAATTAAATATACTGATCCCAAGGATATTGCCAGTATCCTGGCAGATCGATTTAGTGCCAACTTCACCCCCCTCTCACCCCCTAAAGGGCCCAACTCAATACCAAAAGATTGCCAAATTCCGATAATCACGGCCACACAGGTAGAAACCGCACTCTCCAAAGCTAAGAATACAGCATCCATGGGACCAGATGACATCCCAGGCTATGTAATACATGAACTACAAAATGAACTGGCACCTCACCTAAGTGTCATGTTTAATCATAACCTCACCTCAGGCTTCATGCCCACTGAGTGGTGCACAGCTACAGTTATCACGCTCCACAAGGGAGGATCCGCCTTGGATCCCGGGAACTACCGTCCCATCAGTCTGACAAGCCTGATCTGCAAGGGCATGGAACACATTATCATGGAACTTATAAACAAAGACATTGGCAACCTTCAAACACTGGACCCCACCCAGTTTGGGTTTGTGAAGGGCCGATCTTGTCTCCTGAATCTGATTGACTTCTTTGAATCAGTCTCCAGAGCTGTGGACGAGGGTAAGGTGGTCCACACAGCTAGGAATCATAGCTAAACTTACTAAGCTGGGCGTTAATCCCTACATCACTCGATGGGTTGCCAACTGGCTTACTGAAAGAACCCAAATTGTAAAAGTAGCTGACTCCAAATCCAGCTCCAGACAAGTGACAAGTGGAGTACCTCAGGGTCCAGTCCTGGGACCACTCTTTTTTGGCATCTACTTCTCTGAAGTACAGGCCAACACTAAGGGACTCTGGCTAACAAAGTTCGCAGATGACTGCAAACTGGGAGCCATTATTGAACCCCCAAATGATGTGGATATTCTACAAAAAGGCCTTACAGAAACTGATGCCTGGTGCCAGAGCCATGGGCTCACGCTTAATGCCAAGAAATGTATAGTTATCCCCTTTGGAAAAAACATGTACCCATGAATTACCACATAGGTGTCAGGACACTAAACATTGAAAGTGTTGCGAGAGACTTAGGGACACAGGTGGACAGTGGTCTCACGTTTCATAACCACATCACCACAACAGTATGGAAATCCTTCTATGTGGCACACCTCATCACTAAGGGCTTTTCATCCAGAAAAAAAAGAGGTCATTGTCCCACTGTATTCATCCCTCATTAGACCCATTATAGAGTATAATGCCCCATTTGGTATGTACCTCATAAGACATCTGTAACAGCTGGAAAGGCCAGAGAAATACCTCACTAAATGAATCACAGGCCTAAAGCAGATGCCATATGCTGAACGTCTAAAAAAACTCCAGCTATCCTCTGTGGCATATCATCTACTCAGAGGCGATATCTGCTTAACATACAAGGCCATGTCAAACGCTGAGCTGCTGGACATGCTCCACTTAAAGAAATCCTAATCCCTCAGAGCCACATGCTCCAGGGATCTAAACCTTGCCATCACAATGAACAAAACATGCTGGAGGGATGGGTTCCTGACCCAGAGACTCCCCATACTCTGAAATAGACTGCCCATACATGTCAAGCAGAGTGCCTCATTGGCCCTCTTCAAAAGGAACCTTGATGATTGGATGGGAGATAGGAAATTCACCCCGGAGATCATGTCAGTCTCTCTGCTAGACAGGGGTCCAGAGAAGTAAATATTGTGGGAAGAAATATCCAGGGAATTGTTATGGCTAGGCTTGCATAGGCCCTAGGGCTGATAGCCTAGTGCCAACCTATGAACCTATGAACCTATGAAGATCAGCAACCTCACAATTTTTAAGCCAGCACAGTCTGGTATTGTCAAAGGGAGATCAGGCCTGTTAAATCTGGTTGACTGCTTTGAAGCAGTCAACAAACACATGGACGAGGGGAAGACTGTGCACACTGCCTACATTCACCTGGCCAAAGCCTCTGACAATAATCCCCAATCAGCCATAATACATAAGCCTGCATAACCCCACTCACACAACCTACAGGCAAGGCCCTCAAAAGGTTTGTGATATGAATAATACTTGTTTTTATGCTTGAAAATAAATAAATGGTTTTATGAAATAAGTTGTATTGTCATTTATATGTAAAGGTTAAGCATAGCTGAGCGGGCTGGCACAGACTGGTGCAGTGCTCAGCAATGCTTAAATGAAAATGAAGAGGTATATATATCTATATATATATATATATATATATATATATATATATATATATATATATATATATATATGTAGCAGTTTAACAGCAGATCCTCACAGGCTGAATGGTTAAGACACTGGAACTTGTACCTGAGGTGCAAGGGTTGAATCCTGGCCATTCAGATTTCTACACATGATAGAGAAATGTTGTAAATGTTTTGTATTTCTTTTGTATACACTGATATATTTTAACTATGGTGGTCCAGCCAGACCCGAAGCCTATTTGCAGTGGAGACCCCAAGTATAAATCCCCAGTTACTCGCAAGTGTCCAATGCAGTACAGTAACAGGAACAGATAATGTACTGAGATGCATAAGTTTAGGAGCTATAATAAAATAGTGTCACTAGATGTACGACATGAAATTCCCATGTAAACACAAGTCCCAGACAGTATTGTCACACCCCAAAGAAATGTAGCAAAAGCACATAGGGGAACGTCATGTAAAGTAAAGTATGTACACTTTAATAATATGTCAGTAAGGACTAATTAATGTGCAATTTGTTAATTGTCTAGAAATGAAAAGTGAGCCATGTTGAGCAGTGCATAGCTCTGCTTACCCAGTTTGAGCATTGCTAAGAAGCATAATTGTAGGCAGCATTCAGCTCAGCTATGTAGATTTGTGCATTGCTTGCTCTGGTGGACTGGTCTTGGTGATGCTATACATTATTATGCTGATGTCATGGATAGACAGTGGGGTGAGACATTGCCATTGCTCGCCCGTGCAATGTCTGTGCTTGAGCATGAGGTGGAAGTAGGGCGTCGGCCATGTGGATGTAGGTCAGCAACAACATCAGCTGAGAGTCCATGTGGTCATGCACATTCACACTCCTGTAGTGGCAGTAACACTGGCAGTACCATGGGAAGGGTGCTGTCCACAACACAATGGAGAAGGCCATGGGCACATGGTCCTGGCAGGGCTGTCAGGGACACAGATCCAGCAACCAGCAGTCATCATCATGGAGTAGTACTGCATCTGGCCTTAGGCTTGGTGGTGCCAGTGAAAATCCTGGCAGATCCAGTCCCCATGTCTGTGGCCAGAGACGGTGAACTATACATCCTGCCATGTATGGTCCACGGCTGTCCAACATACCCCTGTGTAGGGCAACCACATAGCTTGACTGTGTGCATACAAACACTTGCACATCTCTACCACAGGCAGGTCACCATCAGACACACATAGCACCTCTACACTGCCCAGTTAGACAACACCCCTCCAAACACAGACACATGATGTCAACCATATGGCCCAACCTAGGCCAGTGGCAAACCCAAACCACACCCTGTCCATATGATGATACCTATGCCACATCCCTGTTATCCATACCATAGATACAGGGACATGCTAATATGGGTATGATGCACAGGGTGAATATAGTACAGTGTAGTAATGTAATGCTGTGTAAGGTACTGTCTACTGGCAATTATGAGTACACATTGAAGTGTATGTACCATGTTAGCCATGATACATTATTGCTGTTAGTACTGCTGACTGACTGTAGTCTCAAATACTGTATTCTGTTTGTGTTCGAGATGTTTGTGTGTCTGCAGGGTGTAGGCCTGCTGACATTACCAATGATGAGTCTGGCAAAGTGGAAACACAGTGACCGTTTAATAGCCAAGGTACAGCTGTATATGTACATGTTTAACAGGAGTGTATGCATGGAAGAGTGTATGAGGGACAATGGGGCCAGACAGTGTGACCTTGCATACATACCCCTTGACAGTGCCAGCTACCCTTCATGCATGTCACCTGGGTGTTCTGTAGTACCACAGGCTCACACATGCAGAGGATGTTACTAGCCTAGCCATTACTTTAACCCCAACAGATTCACCTATCAGCACCTGTTGCCCCTGCCATTTCTTTCCCATCCACTCAACCTTGATGCACTTGATGAGGGTATGCATGGTACTGTGTTTGACAGGTTTCGGGAGTGTATTCCTAACACAGGTAAGCCTTTGTTAGCCTAACCTGACAATCACCAGCATGTGTGTCTGCTATCTCATATGCGAGTCTGGCCTCTTGTGCTGGTAGTGCACACAGAGTCATAGTCTTGTACATGGGGCGGCTGTTGAAGGGCTGAGCACAACCTCTACCTTCCCAGTTTTACAAATGATAGTGCTAGACACACAATGCAAACACCACAGTGGTGATGTAGTGTTGCAGTGTCTGCCATTACTATTCGAGTGGGTGTCATTTGCAGGGGCTGCTAGTATTGCCAATGGAGGGTTCAGGGGCCCTCAACATGGTAGAGCTATTGGATACACACAAACACTGCTGCATGGGGACATGCATTGAGACACACATGAAAACAGAGTTGCCACTTCTCATATTAGATGACTTACCTATCTATTTGCGTGCAATACACAGTGATATGACTATTGCATGCACCACAGTGCCTTTATGTTAGAAACTGTGTAACTGTGCTTGTAGGGTGGATGACATCTGTAGTGGCTGAAACAAGGTTGGTAATGGGGGACTTAACAGGGTGGGAGAGGCACACAAAATGGTATAATCATCGCATACACACAGTAAAGACAGCCGCAGGGGATATGCATACAGAAACACATACACAGTTGCCAATAGACAGATTAGCAACCGTATGTATCCACTTGTATGTACTACAGTGCTATAGACACATTACATGCACCACAGAGATTATATGCCTGGGACATAACTTACTACCTCTTACAACAAGTAATCTTGGGAATGCCTTCATGGATGGTGTGATAAACCATCCAAAATAGTGAGTGGTCTCATATATTGCTCTTACAAACCTGGACAAGTGATAGAGTAACATACTTTGTATCAGCATGATGTTTCAGGCAGATGCAGAGTCTGATAATGACATGTCTATCACTATAGTAACTGTGACATATTTGGCAATAGTTTCTCATAAATGACCATTCTTAGGGCACACAGACAACAAATAGGTTGCAAACATCTGGATATTCCATATACATCTGTAAAGATGACTGGGATGGGCTGTATAGTTTAACATGGTATATGTAAGGCAGATGCCATTCATGGTCTGTTTAAAGTAATGCCATGGGAAAGGGGTCAACAGGCCTTAAAATGGTATAACCAACACACATAGGGGATATGCTTCACACAAAAACACACACAGTTCCATAATTGACAGTATTGAGATTAGAGCCCTGACCTATCTCATTGTTCATAGTATAGTTTTATGCAGTTATTGCATGCACCACAGAGCTTATAGGGCTAACGAGTGTATACAGGTACTTCTAAGGTGAATGACATCAGCTGGCCTTGTAAAGTAGGCCAATGGGAAGTGTACTGTGTGGCAAAGGCCTCAAAAGACTTTATCCCACACACAATTACAAACACTTCTATGCACACATACATTTACCAGAACTGAGATTAGAACCCTTGCTTATCTAGTTATTTGTACTATACTGTTACACAATTATAGTACATGCCATGGAGATTATAGGGCTGATGGCTGTCCAAACATACTTCTAAGGTGAATGGCTTCAGCAGCCCTTGTAAAGTAGGGCAATGAGAAGTGTACTAGGTGGAACACACCTCAAAATGGTATTACCCACCCCCGTAGAGGATAGGGTTCTCAACCAAACACACAGGATATGGTTCTTACACACAGACATGTGAACACACATGCACACACAAACACACACACACACACACACACACACACACACACACACACACACACACACACACACACACACACACACACACACACACACACACACACACACACACACATAGTTGCTAGTGCCTATCTAGTTATTTGTCCTACAGTGTTACACAGTTATTCCATGTGCCACAGAGCTTATTGGGCTGAGAACTGTATAAAGGTACTTTTAGTGGTTCAGATGCTGTTCATTTTTGATATTTGCAAAAGTTCCCTCAGAGCTGGATACAAGGAGGCCCTGTATTCCAGGCATAAATCATCTTTCAGTAACCTGTAGGAGAGTGAGTATAGAGTTGGGGCTTTAAGGCAACCCATATAGGACAATATGTTTATACTCTGGCTTCTCCTGGTAAGGAATCTTTGTCAGTGTTCCTACTGTTGCATATGTCTGGTCAGGTACACGCCAAAGGGAGCATTAACATCAATGATGGGTATGATAACGGACATAAAATGTGGCACTATGGATTCCTTGTTCCTGGATGCCATGTCCTTACTTATAAGCTGGACAACATAGAATGATCTGCTAACTACCTTGGCCACATGTTGGTCACAGGCCAGATTACTTTCTACATATATTCTCAAATGCCTAACTACTGTGTCAACTCCCAAGGTTGGCTAATCAAAGGAGTAATCAGCCTGGGTAGCAGTTTTTCCAAAAGGCACTATAATGCATTTCTTGGCATTGAGTTTTACTCTGTGACTTTGGCACCAGTAATTTGTCTGTGTTAGACCCTCTTGTAATGATATTTGTGTCATGGGGGAATCTATGATATCTCCTAATTTGCAGTCATCTGTGAACTTGGCCAGCCAAAGACCCTTGACATTAGCCTTTACTTCTGAGAAGCAGATGCAAAATAGGAGTGGCCCCAGCACAGAGACCTGAGGTACTCGACTAGTGACTGGTCTCTTAGTAGAGGTGGTCTTATCCCATTAAGTGGGGTATTGTATGGAACAAGGCAGGTGGTATGCACAATGTTCCCTTATCCTTTTGCTTGGTAATCTTCTCAAAGAAGTCCACAAGGTTTAATAGGCATGACCTTCCCTTGACAAAGCCATACTATGTTGGGTCTAGTGTCTGAAGGTTGGCTGTGTCTTTGTTGATCATTTCCATGATAATTCATTCCATGGTTTTCCATATTAGACTAGTCGGTCTAATAGGTCCATAGTTTCTGGGTTGGTTGATGGTCCTCCCTTGTGAAATGAGAAAACTATTGCAGTCTTCCATTCTCATAGTTCAAAGCCTGGTTTGAGCCCATATTTGAAATGTGAATCAAGTGGCCCTGATAAGTCATGTTTCAAGCTATTTAGGAGACATCCTTGGAGACAGTTGGGGCTTAATGATTCTGTGGTTTTGGCCTTAGGAAGTGTCGCCAGGATCTGTCCTCTGTTAATAGTTGGGGGGGTATGCTAATAGGCATTTCATGGGGGGAGTGGGGGAAATTTTGAGCTGACTTTGTCAGCCAGCAAATTTGCTATGTAGATCTGTTCAGTAAAGATTGCACCATTGACCACCAGTTCCACTCACTGATATGTGCTGCCTTTCAGGTTTCAGACATAGCTGTAGAAGGCCATATGGTTGTCTTTAGCCTGTGAGGCTATCTTGTCCTCATAACTGGCCTTGTTTGGCTTAATTAGTCCTCTTAGTTTCCTGTTTAGTTTAGTCAGAGATCTCCAATCATTATGGGAGATGCTGTTCCTTATTTTAGCCATGACTTTTTTTCTTTTGTTATTTACCATATTAATGTTAGGATTTTCTGCCAGTGTAGTTTGTTTTTAGAGCTTATTTTGGACTTACTTCTAATAGGTGCAGCAGCCTCTTTATAGCCATTTACATTGCTGTACAGGATCTGTGTGAACAATTCTGCATAGGTTGCTGTGAACTCAGGGTTGGGAGAGGCATTTATAGTTTATTTCACAATGTTTTAGAAAGTGACAAAATATATGATACAGTGCCTTCCAAGACTTTACCCCACAAGGTCATCACTGAACTTGTTAAAAGCATCCTGAAATGAAAGTCAGGTACACAGTTTTATCACTGGCTTAATTGTGACACTTTAAAAATGGATGTTGTAGCAAGGAGCTCACAACTCTATGAAAGAAATTTAACGGATATTCATAAGCAATGATAGTCTACTTCAGGAGGGAAGGAGCAAAGATATATTTCCATATAAAAACTATTTCTTGAAATCTATAATAATCTGAGACAAAAACAATACTATGTATAAACCTTTGTATCAAAACATTTAAAACAAAGGTCATAATTTGTGAATCTTACACAAACTAGGTCTAATGGTTGCTTTTAATTTATTGTAAAGAAAAATATAAATTATTTTCATAATTAATCTTCCATAAAACAAAAAAAAAAAAAAGGAAAGAAAGAAAGAAAAAAAAAAGTTTACTCCAGGCATTTAGATCAAGGGTCATTAACAACTCTAAATAAACTAATGTACAAGATTATTCCACTTGGTTTTCTGCCAGGTGCTTTCCATTTCCATGCTCTGCTTACACAGTGTTCTTAAAAGTGTTAAAGAATTGCCAGCCCTTGATTGTAAGGTAAGAGGAAACAGCTAGAAATGCAAGATGCATCTTGTTCAAGTAAAAAGCTGTAACTCCAGAAAAGTAATATATTATTATAAATCCACTTTATGCAATTAGAAATACGTTTTGCTATCCACCTACACCTTAAAATCACATTGAAACATATATGAAACTTAAAACTTTGTCTTATGTCTTTTGCACATCTATAGCAATGTAATATATTAAGAGTCTACTACAAAGGCCTGCTGCTATTTGCTTGAAAAGTCAAGTGATCTAGCTACTGCTAACTCAATCTCCCATGTCTACCCACACCTCCCATCACCCTATGCTACCAAACTGAACAGCCCTACCAGGACCCTAACTGTAACTCTAAACCATCCTTCTCATTCCTTAATCCTAAAACTTCATTTCTTCTCGTTAAACCTAAAACCCCCCTCCCACTTCCTAACCCTAACACTCCCATAACCATAAGACTCGTTTCCCACTACCTAACCCTAAAACCCCATTCCCAGTCCCTTAACCGTAAGACTTCCTTCTTGCTGCCTAACCCTTAAACTCCCTTCCTTCTCCTAAACCTAAAATCCACCCTCAAGCTCTGAAAAACTAAACCCCCTTCATGACCATTGCCCTAATCTACACTACATCTCCCTCCTGCTTCCTCAGCATGGCTGCCACACTTACAGTGCTCAAACTCATGTAATTTGTTTGGTTAAGCTGCAGCAGCTCCTTGCTTCAAGTCATATTCAAGTGTGAGCATGAGGCGAGTGGCAGCCTTACCAAGCCACAAGATGTTTGAGTCCCTGGCCTCAAGACAATAGTCTGAGTACTTGGGACTAATGCGCTTATAGAACAACCAAATTAATTAATGCAAAAATGTAATAAACAAGATTAAATCCTATTTTTGCATATGGCATCTGTGCATGAATATAAAATATCCATATGCCAGGAAAAGGATTTCAAGAAGTCAGGAAGATTTTTTTCATAAGTAGTTGAAATTATATGACAAAATGAAGAAAACGTATAGAAAAACAAGTAACCACAAATAAGTACAAATAATGGAGTTAGGTGCAACACGTTATCAAATAATAATAATAATAATAACTGGATGCAAAGAGAGAAAATGCCAGATTTAGAAATGTTATTGTATGAGGTTATATTTAAGAAGGCAAATGTCAAAATATGTTATCAAAAGTGTCATGCAACTATAATGCAGATGCCCATTGTTGTGTATTATACAGTTCCAGAACCAGCAGAATAGAATTTGCAATTCACAAATCTTTTCATCTTGCACATCCTGGCATGGTGCAGTAAGACACATTTTATACATTACTGCTCCATAACTAGCATGACAAAAGAATAGTAATGACTAGATTCTAAAATAATACTGCAGCATCGCAAATATTGCCGAAATGGGTGCATACACTGTGTTCATCACTGTGATGCCCAATGCAGTCAAGCATTTTAACAAATGTAGTTCACAAAGCAGTAGCAAAGATAATGTGAAAAGGCACTATCACTGTATATACAGCATAGGGAAGGAAGTCAAATGCATGAACTAGTAATGTACGGAACACTCTAAACAAATGATACAGAAATGCCACAACACACTCTTGTTATAATACATTATTGCACACACCAGAGCCATAGTACCAGTCTAGTGCAAGCTACATAAAAAATAACAATAAAAAATAATAAAACATTATATGCACTCTTCAGCTATAAGCAAGTCTTAAGAGTAAGTGCTTTACTCTGATATAAGTCTCACCTGATTCCAAAAGACTTGTTTTCAGTGAAAGTCACTTACTTTGCTGTAAGGCCTATCTAAAGCAGGCTTACACCAGTGAGACAAACTCAAAGCAACTTGCTCTTAAAGTGATGGCATTGCTCAGCACCTGCACTGATAGGTGGGCATCAACCATATCGATGTTCAAGTGAGGAACCAATGTGATGATGCGCACTAATGAATGAGGCCCCCACTGATGTAATGGTTGGCCTATGATTACTGGAGTGCACTGGAGGTCTACAGTAAGTAGAAGGATACCTGCCCTAAAGCCTACAGTACCATCAAAGTAAAAAGTATATATAACTGTAGATAAATGTGCTCTGTTTAATTGGTTGTAGATAAAGCTGAGCAAAGGTATTCAGCTGTGTCCTGATATATCAAATGTAACATAATAAAAAATGTTCTGTAAAAAGTGCAAGCAATATCCAATCAAGCTAGAGTCTTCCCTGTATAATACCTTAAACCTCCTGTAGTGGAAGCCCATGGGATATATATAAGAGACTCATTATAGATACACCAGTGTATTAGTTACATGGGTTCTGAATGCCCATTAGTTTTTACTTTTTATATCTTTATTGGTATGTGCAGGCCAATAAAGTCACACATGCAATAGCTGTAGACATGCCATGTTTCAGCCTTTTTCTGACCTCATCAGTAAAGCAGAAGTGTCATCCCAAAGGTCAGTGACTAGGAATACTCTGCTGAGATCTCATAGTCTGGCTTTATACATGACACAGATATGAAGAATCACCAAAGATTTCATCTCCATGCATTTAAATGTTCACACCCAGCCAAGTCCTTGGGCAGCCACCCTCTCTAATCCAGTTGTGCACAGACCTGCTAACAGTTCACTACATAAAACAGAATGTGCATTCTTGCCTCCATTTGCGGGCTCTGTACTACATAAACATCTGTGTTCTACAGCTACCATTTATCCCATCTATTGCCAGATCAGTTAAATACTGCCTTCAGCAATGATGTAGTCCATTGTGGTATAATGCAGTACATTGCTTTATGTTATTATGTATGTATATACGGTAGTGTTTGCATTTTATACTGTTCTTTCTCTTCTGCACCACAATTGCGTATTGTTACCACAGTGGTTATTGTAATTTTATGCCTTGTTGTATCTCACCAACTAAAATGTATATTGTCAGCTGGTTTATTGGTCATCTGAGTGCATAAGACATCTGTGGCATCCAGCCGGAAGGTACATGTATGCGTCACATCTAAGGTACATTTGTACATTTCTTTGGCAGTTTCCTCATAGTAATGTCATTGTGTACTTGTTGCTTACCTTAGACATTCCCTGCAAGTACATGTCTCAGTCTGTATGTTTATCCAAAACCACTTGTACTCATTTATTATACCAAAAGCAATGATGTTTAGGTGTTGCTATGTACAACGCGAACGGTGTGCTATGTACTGTCATGTATGTATATTGTTTCTTGCCAAAAGATTATTATCGTGTGTACTATGAATATCTTTTTTGGAGGTCCGGCCCATAGTAAATAAAGGATAACATCACAGCACATGCTAAGGAAGTATTAATAGAGACCCTGCATGTCTATGATGGTGGACTTGAAAGAACAAGTGATGAAATACACTGGTGTTTGCATATATGGCAAGACATCATGATATGTGTTAGTGTTGGTGAGGACATGCATTTACCTTGGCAGTCTGCAGATGTTGTGTCAATGACATGATGGATCACATTACTGAACAGAAAAAAGTCATCAGTGGTGGTCCACTTCGACACCCCTTAGTGACACAGAAGAGTTCCTTGTGCCACTAACAAACTGGGGAGAGGATGATGTCATATGAACCGTGGACCATGGTTTGTAGTTGTGAAACAAACTTTGCTGGATTGTTAATGGTCTGTTATACAGCTGTAACCTACATTGTGTACACCAAGCTGCCAACTCACCTATGTCCAACTAAAGAAATGGTGGAGTCTTTGGTTGCTCTAGTTTAATTGTCTAGTATTCATAGGGTAGATCACCTACACCATGAGCAGGCAGGCCATCATGCTTAGCTGTTATCATAATCTACAACAAGACATACATAGTGGCCATCATCACAGCCTGCTCTGGTGTATACTAGAATGTTCCCCCAGATGTGTCCAAATACTTAAATCATGCTTTCAGCATACCAGCTAATCTCTTGATTACATTTTATTTTTTGTGGTATAGGCTTTATTATATGTGTCTTTTGCAGGAGCAGGAGGATTTTGCACAATTGTCATCAGCCATGGCTTGGATGACCACTGTCACCTGTTGGGATGGAAAACTCATTAGTCTTCTATGTACTAATATGTTGTAGAGGTACTAGAGATGCACGTTCATATAAATGCAACCATACCTACTAGATGACTTTCAGGGACAACCACTTACCTGAATATTAACTTTAGATTGGTATATGGCTATAGTCTGTTGCATTAAGAGCATTATGGAAATTGGAGATTTTATAGAACTGCTTGATACTCCTGTAGTGCCATGGTGATCCTTATATACTCCATTGACTTGTGGCACATGACTGCCAGGAATTTATGTAGGAAGAGACATGCAGCTATCTAGGGCACATTGTACCCAATCAGTAGGATAGGGTTACCACATAGGCTGTGAGGTGACATGAGGCATGCACACATCCCCCACACAGTTTTCATTAGATTTTTGTCAAGCCTATGGCTATCTATACTTTCTTGGTCTGAGAGCTGTCATAACTGAAATCTGGCCTACTGTTTTTCTAGGTTTGTATTGGCTATAGACCACATAAGCAAGTTTTTTTCAAGCCTCCCTTGAAGCACTTTCAACTGCAGGACTGCTTCTGCATCAAATTACAGCATGCCTGCCATTTTGCAGTTATGTTTTCTTTTCTGTGTTTTGTCATTCCTCTGGTCTCCATGACCTTTCCTGGTTAGAAAAAGTACATCCACTGCTGATTGTTTTTAGTGGATATTATTGGTATTTGATTTCCACATACAGTTGCAGAATTAAGCAGACCTCTGTTTCCTTCAACAAGTTACTATGACACTTCCAGTAACCACGTACACTTAATTTCTTGGTTTTAAGAATGATTAACACCATTGGTTTAGAGTAACTCTTGTTTGATGTCCTGCACTTAGCACAAATATCTTTTGGAGTTCTCACCTTGATCATATATAATAAAGTTATAGCTCTGTGGACAAATATTATATCACCATAATATGGTGTTGAGCAGCCTTCATTGTTTCTTGCTGCCTCTCAATTATTCCACATATGGGGACTAATGCAGATGTTTATCTCTGTAACATACTGTGGTGTTTTGCCATCCTAGTGTCTCTACTCTGAACAGAGAAATCCACCTTGCCCCTAGGATGGTGGGCTCAGCAAACAATAATGCCTGGCAGAGTGTGTGTTAATTTGTAATTAATGCCTGCCCAGGGAGTGGAAGGCCTCTACACCCCTGGAATGGCATTAATTTCACATTAACACACAACGTGTTAGGAATTATTGCACTTAAAGAATGGGCTCACTGTAAAATTGTTGTGTTTTACTTATTTATTTTTTTAAGTACTATATTATTTTTTAAAATATTTTTGATGTAAAATAGCTCCACCACCTAATGTTTCAGACTTGCTGTAGTATATGTTAATGGTGTTGGAGGAAGTATTTTACATCAAAAATATAACACTTAAAAAAATCCAATTATTTACTTAATTTTTTTTTTTGGTCCCTTACTTCTAAAACATTTGGTTTATTGCCAGTCATTGAAGACAGAAGCTAAGAAAAACAAATATAAGGTATCCAGACAACCACTCAGCAGGTACTTGTAATGACAGTTTATTGGGTTCTCAATAAAACCACACTTAAAACACGATAGTCCACAGATTAAGCGCTTTCGGCGGCATAACCAACTATATCAGAATGTTATTCCGACGAAAGCACTTAATCTGTGGACTGTTGTGTTTTTAGTGTGGTTTTATTGAGAACCCAATAAACTGTCATTACGAATACCTGCTGAGTGGTTGTCTGGATACCTTATATTTGTTTTTCTTGGTTTGTGTTTCCTTTGGGAAGACAGAAGTTACTAAATAATGGCATATATTTGAGTTTCAGACTTTTATTTCCTTCAGAAAATTCATGCTAACACAAATCCTTTTATTTAAGTAAGCCTGTAATTTTATAAGCACAATAATTAAATTATGTTCTTATTTTTGAGCCTTTGTTCCCCTTATATGTTAGGCTTTATCCAGATTTCTTCAGCTGAAGGGTCTAGAGGTATACAAACCTCTTTCCTGCTGCCAGTGGTAGATTTCACTCTCCCTCTCTCACATACACACACACACACACACACACACACACACACACACACACACATCTCTGCTTCAGAAAATTAATGCTAACACAAATCATTTAAAATATGTTCCTATTTGAGCCTTTGTCCCGTTTATGTTAGGCTTATCCAGATATCTTGATCTAAGAGCATACCTCTCAACTATACATATTTTTGCAGAATGCCAAGATATTTGCCATCATATTTAAGGTCTGTTCCTCATAAAAATGTGTTTTTTGACAAACCACTGGGATGATCTAAAGATTAAAGTCACTAAATAATGACATGCATTTGAGTTTTAGATTTCATATCCTTAGAAAATACATGCTAACACAAATCTTGTTACTCTAGCAAATTTCTAAGTTTATAAGAGCAATATTTAAAATGTGTCCCGGTTTCTCGGCATTTGTCCCCCATTATAACAGGCTTTGTCCAGATTTCTTGTGCTAATAGGTTGAAAACTATATCTGAGGTTGAGAAGTAGGCAAAACTGCTGCTGCTGCCAGGGGATCGCTAGATCGCTTTCATAGTTTACTCTCTGTGTCTGTCACGCACACACACAGTCTCTTCTGCTTTTATGTACCCGTACACTCACACATGCAGACAGAAACATAAACACACATACACAGACACTTTTTTCTGTTTTGCACGATTGATCTCTCTCTTTCTCTCTCTCTTTCTTTATCTTACTCTCATACACGATACACGCATACACTCTCAAACACACTATTTAAATTTTTTTTCTTTTTTATTTTACGCACGATAAACAGCAAAAGTGCTGCTTAGTGAGTGTAAAATAATGGCTCACTCTCTCTCACTTTCACTGACATGCACACACACACACACACACACACACACACACACACACACACACACACACACACACACACACACACACACACACACAATTTTTTTTTAATTGTCTTCTTTTTTTTCACATTTCACATTCGCTAAACAGAAAAAGTGCTGTTAAGAGAGCACAAAATAATTGCAGCCATTCTGTTTTCTCAATCTGAGCTCCACAAAAGCTTGATATGCTGCTGTGAAGTAGTGGGCTCATTTTTCAATGGGCGTTACTTGTACATTAATACCCTGCTGGAGACCATTCGTTCTCCAGTCAGGGTGCTGATGTACAGTTTGCCCATCCAGCTTAATACCTCACTGATGTGTGGTATTGAACGGAAGACCATCCCACTAGACCAAGAACAAGTAATGAGATTCTATAACATGTTTCATTAATGAATCTCATTGTGTATTCTAAGTGTAGCTCAAACTTACGCAAAGACCATTCAGGACAAAGAATGGTCACACAGGGCCACTAACTCACCATGGTATTAAATCTCTTTTAACAAACAGGAGCCATCCCCACAGGAGTATGGAGGACAGCTAACACTGCAACAATCACACATGGGCTAAATCCCAGGCTTGACTCCCAGGCTGTCAAAAAACGTAGTACATCTCTACCTATATCTGGAGCACATGACTACATACAGTCTGCTTTCCCCCCAGGTATTGTTTGCAGTACCTAGTCTCAAATACAAGAAAAGCTGCCAGTTCACTGAAACTTCCCATTGAGTTCAATGGGGTTTTCCTTTAAATCAGCCTTATACATTAATGGAATGTCACAAAATAAATAAATAAATGCACAATACTGAATTACTTCAGTATAGCAAGCCGGATTCTTATTTCTGGAATTGGGTATAGGTCTCTTACAGTCCCCGTTAGCATATAAATGAATCAGGACCGATAGACCCTTAGCTTTTGGATTTGTGTGTAGAGCATCTGCTCAATGTACTATGTTGTTCCACTCCTAAGTCTTTCAAAATCCAACATTTGCCTGCAAGGCATATTATTGTCCTGCATCTGATGAATGTATACTTGCATAAATGGTTTTAGAACATATACATATGCCATGCTCACCTTTGTAGTTTGTTTTAACATAATCCACTGATCACATAATCCACAGTGATCAGTGGATTAAGTTAAAAACAAACTACAACATGAGCATGTTCATGAATTGTTGTAGCATGATAAGTTAATATGAAGAGTAGCAGTTCAACTTAAGATAGCTGTAAAAGTGCTATTAATAGGAGGTGAAAAGGTGTGATCCTGGATAATGAGCAAGGCAATTAAGTTTATGAGTAGATAGCCCTAAACATGAGAGGTTTAACTTAATTTAGAAAGGGGGGGTGAAAATTTTAATATGAGCATTAAACATGTAATATTTGAAGAGAAGTTTGAACTTAACTATCAAGCTGTACTATTCATATATTATATTATATTATATTACATTATATATATATATATATATATATATATATATATATATATATATATATATATATATATATATATATATATATTATTGACCATTTGGTCATAGTGGAGTTACTTTATATATGAACATATACTACTTATAAATAATGAAAAGAAGTAACCCTATACCAGGGGGAATCTGGCAACTTAAAAAATTATACTATCACAGAGTGTGGTTTCTGAAAGTTAGCAAGGCTCTATAATACGTCCATAGGTAAACACTAAGTTATAAGTCTGTATAATGTTATTGGTACCGTATATCTGTGATGTGATGACCACAGCCCTTATGCCAGACCCTCCCCATGGCTACAATGGCTAGAACAATCATGCCACTCACTAGTTACTGCATTCATCAGGGTCTTGCTATTAACTCTATGTAGTGCTGCTTCTTGTACAACTACTTAAGCTTGTCTGAAGGAGAGACTGGTTACTGAAAAAAATTACCAGTCAGTGAGTGCACTTTTATTAATGCTGTCAACATTTGTATTGTTGTAACTGTTATTACAGTTACTGGAGACAATATTACAAATATTACTATCAGAACAAGTAGTACATATCTGTCAGCTAAAAATTAATCAAAAATAATTTCAGGTTTACAGATAAATCTGTCAGTAAAGCATATCTTTTTGTACTTCTGTGCATCAATTCAGAAGATATTAGTTTTTTTGTTTTTTAACTTTTCTAATGGATTTGTAGCAATTTTGAAAGAGACAGTGTGTGTATATGTGAGCATGTGTGTGTGTGTGTGTGTGTGTGTGTGTGTTTAAAACTAATTCAGAAATCCTGTATTCTTCTGAGTTTGGTAGTTAGTGCATGCGATTAATGCAATGTATTTCCTACTATCTTAACCTTGTCATCACAATAAACAAAACATGCTGGGGGGAATAGGTTCCTGACTCAGAGACTCCCCAGTCTCTGGAATAGACTGCCCATACATGTCAAGTAGAGCGCCTTTTTGGCCCTCTTCAAAAGGAACCTTGATGATTGGATAGGAGAAAAGAAATTCACCCCAGGGATCACATCAGTCGCCCTGCTGGACAGGGGTCCAGGGAAGTAAATAGTGTGGGAAGAAATTGCCAGGGAATTGTTATGGCTAGGCTTGTATAGGCCTAGTACCAACCTATGAACCTTTGTAGCAGGGTCTGATTCTTTACACTTTCATTTGCCTTCTGTGTGACTGAACTAGTCACTTAACCAAAGAATAATGTCAAGTTGCCTATAAAAAGAGGATGCATGTGCTTATCCAGTTAAAAAGTGTATAAATGAAATATCTGGACTACTTCCTCAGTTTTTTTTTCTGTGTAAGAGTTTAAAATATCATGATGTGAATGTGCTCATAATATTCCATTTTGAATATGTACTGGCATTTATGCTTGGTTCCACATCTTTTAATTTCCTTTTACACTAGTTCATTCATAAAATTCTATATTGTTTTTCTTTTTAATTGTATTGAGTTAACTTGGTTTATAGTTGTAACACCAATTACAATTTTACTCACCCTTGAAGATCAAGCCTTTAATAGTGTCTTTTCAGTCTAAATGTATAATCTCAGTATGTCATTATTAATCAACAATTTGTTATGCAGATGGACTCAAGGATCTTGAGGACAGGGAATAGAAGAGAAGAAGGGGCAGAAAGAAAATAAGTATAGAGAGATGAAGAAATTGTGGGGAACATTAAGGCAGGCAAGGAAAATAAACATTAGGAGTTAAAGGAAGAACGGGAAGATACTCTGAACAAGTATAAGGGAATACAGAATGTTCAAAGGAAAGAAAGTAAGTAACCAAAAAGATAAATTTGAAGAAAGGAGTGCACCTGACAATGCATCTAGCAGGGAATTGAGAGGAGAAGGGCAACAGACATGCTATGTTTATGCAATGAATCTGAGAGGAAGAAATGGCTGTGATGGACAACAAATACAAGGGGGGGTAGACTATACATGGGAGAGGAATCCAGGGAATGCTAAATTTAAGAGGTTACATGTTAGAGGTTTCAATGAGGCCATGTTGAAGCAGAGGTTAAAGGAGAGGGAGGAGTTTGGGAAAATTGGAGAAACAGAAAGTGGAGAAGTAGAGAAAGGTAAGATGAAAACAATCCAAATACCAGAAATATAAAAGAGAAGATGAAAGAGGGAGGGTGACAGCTGTGTGATCCGGGAACAGCGAAGAGAATATAATATATTTTTTGTATTGTAGGATAAGGTGAATATAAAGTTAGTACAACTATTTAAAATGGGTAAGACTGGGAGAAAGGTGAAAGAGGAGACATATTTTGAGTTCAGTCCATTGAAAGAAAATTGATGGAAGTGGTTACTGTTGCAGACAATGGAGAAGAAATCAGGGATGTGTGAGAAGATGAAGGCTGGAAGTAGGAAGCTAGAAGTAGAAGAGAGTGATTTCCAGTAAAAAAGTGCAAAAACATGATGGTGAAGGTCAGTGGAATGCTGCACAGTATAAATCTGAAAGAGATGCATACAATTTATATAGTATTCATAGATTCATAATCTGTTACTAGGCTAATAACCTGGTGGGGGTGCTTTCTAAGCATTGTCAAGCTTTTCCAAAATAATAATGATGTCCTATATCTGAATAGGACACTGAGAACCAGACAATTATAAGCTATCTCTGTCCATAAGGGACAAAGGTGCCAGGCCCAGTGTAAATTTCCTATTCCTCATCCAGTGGTCTAGGTTGTGCTTAAACTGGATAATAGATGAACTCAGCTTCACATGGATGGGAAACCTGTTCCATAGGAGGGCTAGTCTCTGGGACACATATCTGGCTCCTCAGCATGTTCTGTTTATGTCACAGACAAAATTCAGGTTCGTAGACCTTGAATTGTTGGTACTCTTTGACTTATGAATATGTAGGAGATTCCTAAGTATGAGTTTTGTGGATGCCTTGTAGGCCAGGCATAGATCACCCCTCAGCAGTCTATTGGAACTTCCACAGAGGTTCTTCACTAAAAGAATACAGGGCATAATTGATATGTCCTATGCAGACCACCTCATAGCCCTATCCCTGTATTCTGTCTCCTACAGGCTTTTGAGGAAAGATCTATGCCTTGCATAAAAGGCATTGTCAGACCCCACTCTGATGGACCTCCTGCATATTCACAAAACAAACCATAACAGAATGATCTATTCTAAAGACTTAAACCTTGCCTGTGATATGAATAGTACTTGCTGGAGGGATAGGTATATATCCCAGAGACTACTCTGTCTATGGAACAGGGTCCCCATCCATGTGAAGCAGAGTTCCTTCCTATCCCCATTCAAGTGTAACTTGAATAATTACATGAGAAACCAGAAATTCATCCCTGGTTTGGCATCTATGTTTCTAATGCAAACAGGTAACCTGTAAATGTTTCATCTCCTAGGCCCATGCTTACACTTATCAAGGGTATCAGAACTTCTCAGAGATTTGGGATGCATAGCTAGGCATAAAAAGGCCTATGTGGTCATTAGCCTAGTAAACACCTATGAACATATGAGTAGAGGGAGAAGATCCTCTGCATAAGGCAGGTTTGTTATACCTGTGAAGATTGGTGAAAGATGGGCGAAGGCTGCCAGCCTAGTCAAATAGAATTTGATACATAATTCCATCATTTGTATAAATAAATGTAAAATACAGGCTTGTGTTCTTAAATGAAAGAAAACACGGTAAAATGTGAACTTCAAGATTGTTGCAACATTGCCATCTGCTGTAAGGAAAATCAGGTCAAGCATTTCAAATGTTCTTTGAAGTTAAAATTATCTAAAAATGGTGCAGAAGCGACTGGCTGAACACATTCTTTCTATTGTCTTAACTTAAGGAATAATTGTTAGAGTATACATATGAAATGTCTTTTATTGTTGTAGTTTCCTGAGCAGGTGTTAACTTGCTAAATTTTGCAGATTGTGGCCTGGGAACTCCAGACTATGTGTCAAAATGATGTAATGTGAATACTGGGAAAATCTAAGTGTCAAAATGATGTAATTTGGGAGGGCCTTAGCAAAGCTGTTTGTTAGTGTTTTAAAAACTATTGTTCAGTGAGAGACTGAAAGCATTTGTCTTGGACCATCAACCCAGCACTGCTTATGCTATGTATGTAAGTAGAATTATAGCACTGTGCTTTCTCTTGAGAATAGCTAAAGATTTGAAAGTTTAAGTGTTTTTCTTTGACATCAGACCTGTCCTACTGTATTGTTTTAAGTTTATGTGTGATCTCTGAACTCTTAGATATCTCTGTGGTATAGTAGTATTGTCTTGTGTTTTAATTATTTATTATTAAATATTTTAATAACCTTTGCCTGTAGCTGGTTTGTGTAGAGATAAGTTAGGCTCTAGAGTACATTGCATATTTATACAGGTTATCGTAATAGGCCACTCTAATAAGCCTTAGACTGAATATTCACATTACCAATTGGATAATAATATTGCACAGTAATAATTGGACACCCTTTCAAGGGCTTTTGAGTAGCTGATAATATTAGCTGGTGGTGGCAGTCATTACTACCGTATAGTCTGGGTAAAGGGACACAGCTGGAGAACCTGTGTCAGCCTTTCCCAGTAGTGTCTGTAAAGTTGTATAAATACTTATCTCAAAGTGTGTGTGTTGTGTCAGCTACCTGGGCAGGGACATGAAGCCCTGGTTGGACAGAGAGGGTACTGGAGATTAGCTTGCCAGCTAGGCTGAGATCTGGACCCTATAGCTTTGCCAGTGGGGAGTATAATTGGGGACCTGGAGAGCAAGGGAGTAACCTGCTCCAGACTGAATGTGATCTCTGTGTGCACTTAAGGGAAATTGTACTTTACTGTGTGTATTAGTTATCCTTTCCTCTTCTAGGAGACAACCTCCCTGGTGTTAGTGGTGAGGATTGATGCTCCTTGATTGCTGGGCCAGGGCACGTCTGTCACATAGTGGTGGCAGTGGTTGGGATAAGATATCCTCACAAGCGTTTGGCAGTGGTGTAGGTAGAGTGAATCCTGTAGCTTATGTACAGTGATCTCTAAAAGTGTTTTGTACTCTAAATCAGCCACGCAGTGTATACTCAGAGTTCAGGTCACAATTGTTTTATTTCTTTTGTTAGCTTAGTTAGTCAGGGTGAGAAGGCAGCATGTCAGCACAGGAGTATGGAAAGCTGACGAGGAGCTAGCTGATGGAGATGTGCCAGGCTAGTGGACTGGATGCATGGAAACCTGACTAAGGCAGACCTGATTGCAGCCTTGGTTACAGCTGCATCAAAAAACAGCATCCAGAAGGACAATCAGACTGGCAGTGGAGATACAATATCCGCGGGGAATGGACAGCTCAACCTTTCTTCAGAGGACCTAAGAATCCATCTAGAGCTAAAGAGACTTGAGTTGGAAGCCAAGCATTTGGAGATAGAAGCCGAAGAAAAGGAGCATCAGAGGAAGCATGAGAGGGAAATGCTGACTCTTCGACAGAGTCATGGAGGTAATGGGGAAGGGAGTAACTGGACCCGGGAAGCACAGCAGCTCAGTAAATTTCTTCCACAATTTAAAGAGGGGGATAATTTTGATAGTTTCATTCACATGTTTGAAAGGGTATGCAAACAGTATAGTGTTGACCAGAGGCTCTGGGTACGGTTCCTGACCCCCTTACTCCATGGGAAAGCTGTAACTTGTATATCACAAATGCCTGCCTCTGTCTGTTTTGATTATGCTGCTGTAAAGAAATGTCTGTTACAATGTTTTAAGCTAACACCTGAAATGTATAGGAAAACATTTTCTGAGCATAGACGCAAGGCAGATGAAAATGTATGTGAATATGTTGCTGAACTGAGCACTTATTTTCATAGCTGCGTGAGTGGATGTTAGGTCACCACTTTTGAAGGGCTGGCAGATCTTTTGGTGAGGGAACAAGCCCTTAGCACTTTGCCTGAGGACATGAGGATCTGGTTAGCTGATAGACAATGTGCTACTTTAGATGAGTTGGGTGGGGAAGAATGGAGACCTATAACTGGCCATCAGGGCAGCCCTGCAAAGGAAGGGGACCCCCAGTACTGCTCATGGGTCTAAAGGAACCCATGGTGGGCAGCACAGACTGCCCCAACAGAATCCGCCAGTAGCAAGGGAAGCCACTAGTCCAGGTACACATCCAGGAGCTAGGGTTAAATGTTTTGAATTCAACCAGTGGGGCCATGTGGCATACAGATCTCCATGGAGGCAAGGTGGGAAACCAAAGGTGAGGGAGCCAGTAAGTGGGAAAGACAAAATGCTAATAGTGGGTTGTCTTGGGACAACTGGGGTATGGAACTACCATCCTGCAGATGTTCTGAGAGGGAAGAATTTGGATGAGGCAGTACCATTTATTTATGCAGTTATATGCAGTGAGACTAGGAGACAAGCATGTGGGTCTGGTAGCCTGGGGGAGACCCAGACAGACTGCATACTTGCAGCCAGAACTGCTGAGATGGTTACTTCAGGAAGTGAGCTGTGCTGTAGCAGTGAGACTGAATGTGAGCCACAGCTGCTTGTGGATACTGATGTTCCCTTAGATAGGGTAACAGTAAAGGTAGAGGTGAGTAGTAGCACCCAGGCTGACAGTGAGGCACCACTGTCAGAGGATGCCAGACTTCCAGTGGAAGGGGAGTTGAGAAGGGTTACAAATAGAGAGTTGAGACAGGCTCAGCTCTCAGACCCTACATTGCAAGGCCTGAGGCAGGTAGCTAGGGAGGCACCTGATTTTCAAGGGAGGGGGAATCTGTATACTGGAACAAAGGGTTACTATGCAAAGAGTGGACCCCTGAGTGAGGGCTAGAAGGTGAGAGAGTACGGCAGTTGATAGTGCCTAGAGCTTACCATTTAACGCTTCTAGACATAGCCAATGATATTCCCTTTGCAGGTCATATGGGCATAAGAAATACAAAGAGGTGTATTATGCAGAACTTCTACTGGCCTGGAATTTCCAGAGATGTAACAGGGTACTGCAGGACATGTGAGCAGTGCCAAAAGGTAGGCAAGGCAGGAGACAAGGTGAGAGCTCCTTTGATGCATTTGCCTGTGATTGAGGAGCCATTTCAGAAGGTAGCTATGGATATTGTGGGTTCTCTGAGTGCCCCAAGTTCCACAAGGAAAACGTATATCCTAGTGGGAGTGGATTATGCTACACAATACCCTGAGGCAGTGGCTTTGTCCTCCATTGAGGCAGAGAAGGTGGCAAATGCTTTGTTAGAGATTTTCAGCAGGGTGGGTTTCCCAAAAGAAATACTGACTGACCAAGGTGCTAATTTCATGTCAGACCTGCTGGCTTGTCTGTGGAAGTCCTGTGGGGTGAAGCACATAAAGACCACCCCCTACCATCCCCAGACTAATGGTCTTGTTGAGAGGTTAAACTCTACAATCAAGTCCATGCTACGGGCATTTGCAGATCAGTTTAAGAGGGAGTGGGACAACTATTTGCCCCATCTGTTGTTTGCTTACAGAGAGTTTCCCTAGAAATCCACAGGTTTTTCACCCTTTCAGTTGCTTTATGGGCATAGGGTGAGGGGCCCTCTAGATTTAATTTGTGATGAGTGGGAAGGTGAGTGTGAGTCTCACAAGGAGTCTTTTGTGGCATACGTCCTAAACCTCAGGGCAAGGCTCAAGGAACTCATGGGACTGGCCCAGGAGAACCTGGCAGAAATCCCAACAACAGAAAAAGGTGTGGTATGACAGGAATGCTCGAGCTAGAGAATATGCTGTGGGGCAGCAGGTAATGGTTCTCATTCCTGTCAGACAAAGCAAGCTGCAAGCAGCTTGGGAGGGACTCTACAATGTGGTAAGAAATGTAAGTGATGTTAACTACATGGTGGAAGTGCTAGGCAGATGTCCTGGGCACAAATTGTACCATGTTAACATGATAAAACCTTACCATGATAGGGAGGCCCTTGTGCTGAGCATTTGCAGTGGATTGCAGGAGAAGTCTGAGGGAGATCTGGGGACTGATCTCCTCAGTGAGGCTCGGGTGACACCTCGGTGGAAGAGGTAGCAATGTGCCAGCAGCTATCTCCCACCCATTTTCGAGAAATCTGAGCAGTGTTGCAGGAATTTGGGGACATGCTCACTGGAAAACTAGGGAGCACCCACATGGTGCAGCACCAGGTGGATACAGAACCCCAAAGGCCTATTAGGCAGGACCCTTATAGGTTGCCTGAGAGAGTCAAACAGACTCTGTGGGAGGAGGTACAGGAGATGTTGGAACTAGGGGTGATTCAAGAGTCCAACAGTCCCTGGGCCTCACCAGTGGTGTTGCTGCCAAAGAAGGATGGCAGCACCAGGTTCTGTGTGGATTACAGGAAATTAAATAGTCACACAGAGTCAGATGCTTACCCCATGCCTAGGACAGATGAGGCCCTCGAGCAGCTGGGTGGGGCAAAGTATCTTACAACCATTGATCTTACCAAGGGTTACTGGCAGGTGCCCTTGACTCCCAGTGCTAGAGAGAAGTCAGCTTTTGTGACTCCTTTTGGCTTATACGAGTTCACAAAGATGCCCTTTGGGATGAAGAATGTCACAGTGACTTTCCAGAGGCTAGTGGGTAATATCCTAGCAGGAGCAGGAGGGTCTGCCCTTGCTTACTTAGATTATATTGCCATCTACAGCCATTCCTGGCCAGGGCACCTTCAGCATGTCCGGGAGGTGCTGAGCAGACTAAAGAGTGCAGGGTTGACCATTAAGCCAAGCAAATGTCAGGTGGGTATGGCAGAGGTCTCCTACCTAGGACATAGAGTGGGGAGTGGTAAGATAAGGCCAGTACCTGCCAAAGTGGAAGCTAGTCAGGCATGGCCTGCACCTGTTACCAAAAAGCAGGTGAGGGCATTCTTAGGGACAGCAGGGTACTACAAAAAGTTTGTCCCTAGTTATAGTACCATAGCTGCTCCCTTCACAGACCTCACAGGGAAGAACAGGCCAGATAAGGTAGTGTGGACCACAGCATGTGAGCATGCATTTCAGAAGCTTAACTAAGCTTTGGGAGGAACCCCTGTGTTAACCAGTCCAGATTACAACAAAGCATTTGTTGTGCAAGGGGATGCTTTGAACCATGGGGTGGGGCTGTACTTAGCCAGATTTCTTCAGAGGGGGAAGAGCACCCAGTGGTTTCTCTCAGTGGTAGGCTCCAACCCAAGGAGGAATGCTATGCAGCTGTAGAAAAGGAATGTCTTGCTATAATGTGGGAATTGCAGAAACTTCAGCCTTATCTGTATGGAAGAAAATTCACTGTAATGACAGATCACAACCCTCTAGTAGGGTTAAACAGAGCCAGTCAGCAAAATGCCAAGTTGCTAAGATGGAGCCTGTGGTTGCAAGCATATGATATGTCAGTGCAGCACCGCAGTGGGAGTAGCAATGCCAATGCAGATGGGCTCTCAAGACAGGGAATGGGGTGAGGTACTCCCAGATTGACCTAACCCTTTCAAGCAGCATTTCTCAAGGGTCACTTGAAAAACTAGCTTGAGTTCTCCAGGGGGGAAGAGATGTGAAGATTGGGGAAAGATGGGCAAAGGCTGCCAGCCTAGTCAAATAGAATTTGATACATAATTCTATCATTTGTATAAATAAATGTAAAATACAGGCTTGTGTTCTTAATTGAAAGAAAACACTGCAAAATGTGAACTTCAGGATTGTTGCAACATTGCCAACTGCTGTAAGGAAAATCAAGCCAAGCACTTCAAATGTTCTTTGAAGTTACAATTATCTAAAAAATGGTGCTGAAGCGACTGGCTGAACACATTCTTTCTATTGTCTTAACTTAAGGAATAATTGTTAGAGTATACATGTGAAATTTCTTTTATTGTTGTAGTTTCCTGAGCAGGTGTTAGCTTGCTAAATAATGCAGATTGTAGCCTGGGAACTACAGACTAAGCGTCAAAATGATGAAATTTGAATATTGGGAAAACCTAAGTGTCAAAATGATGTAATTTGGGAGGGCCTTAGCAGAGCTGTTTGTTAGTGTTTTAAAAACTATTTTTCAGTGAGAGACTGAAAGCATTTGTCTTGGACCATCAACCCAGCACTGCTTGTGCTCTTTATGTAAGATTATAGCACTGTGTTTTCTCTTAAGAATAGCTAAAGATTAGAAAGTTAGATTAAGTGTTTTTCTTTGACATCAGACCTGTCCTACTGTATTATTTTAAGTTTATGTGTGATCTCTGAACTCTTAGATATCTCTGTGGTGTAGTAATATTGTCTTGTGTTTTCATTATTTATTACTAAATATTTTAAAAGCCTTTACCTGTAGCTGGTTTGTGTAGAGACCAATTAGGCTCTAGAGTACATTGCATATTTATACAGGTTATCGTAATAGGCCACTCTAATAAGCTTTAGACTGAATAGTCACATTACCAATTGGATAATAATATTGCACAGTAATAATTGGACAGCCTTTCAAGGGCCTTTGGGTAGCTGATAATATTAGCTGGTGGTGGCAGTAATTACTACTGTATAGTCTGGGTAAAGAGGCACAGCTGGAGAATCTGTGTCAGCCTTTCCCAGGAGTGTCTGTGAAGTTGTATAAATACTTATCTCAAAGTGTGTGTGGTGTGTCAGCTACCTGGGCAGGGTAGCATGGGTCACTGAAAATATTTCCAATTATCTAGAAACTATTTTGGGGCCTCTTATCAGAACTATACCAACTATTTTAAAAGATACCCATCAGTTATTGGATGATCTCTATAAATTAACAGTGGAATCTACACTTCCTTCCTCTTGTATTTTAGCTACCTTAGATGTAAAGAATTTATTTACGGCAATCCCCAATGAACATGGGATTGAGGCTGTTAGAGAAGTTCTACATACCACTGAGGGCTTTGATAATGAGATGCAGATGCTTATCTGCACTTTGCTGGATATAGTACTTAGTAATAATGTTTTCATGTTTCAATATAAATTATATGCACAGAAGTGGGGTGTTGCCATGGCCACCCTATGTGCAAATTCATACGCAAATTTAGTGATGTATCAATGGGAGAAGACATATCTGTTCAACAGTGTTTTTTCTACACATATATTACTCTACAGGCGTTTTGTAGATGATATACTTATAGTATGGGATGGAGATATGGCTCTGCTACAGGACCTAGTTACTTATTTGGAATCAACCACTGATTTTCTGAGGTTTACAATTGAGACTACACACTCTAAGATAGATTTTTTAGATATTACGGTATTAAGGACTCAACAGGTATGATTTCAACTACCCTATTTAGAAAGTTATGCTGGAAAAATGCATTGCTACATTTCAATAGTATGCATCCACGTTTTGTTTTTCCGAACGTGGTCAAGAGTCAATTCATGAGAATTATGAATATATGCAAGAATGATATTGACAGGTCACTACAGTTTGAGATCATGGATGCACTATTTGAAGATAGGGGATATACACCTAGCTTAATAAGAGCAATAAAAGAATCGGTTTTAGGTCTGACAAGTGCTAATCTCAATAGACATCATTTTACACGAAGTAGACATACAGGGGCTGATGGTGCAATTCAAGTTGATTATAATCAAGACAGATTGCCATTTACAACCAGATATACTAATGATAATAAAAAAGTCATAGAAATTGTTAGGAAGAACTGGAATGTTTTAATTTTAGACCCTCATATATCCAAGCTTGTAGGTGACACACCCAGGTTTAGGTACAGGAACAGCAAGAATCTTAAAAGACTCCTCTGTACTGATAGGACAATGTTAAAACGAGATATAAGTAGATGTCTACGGAGAACTGGTACCTACCCATGCAATAAGTGTCATTTGTGTAGTAATATTGTTGATGAACAAGAGTTCATTCATCCTTGTTTGGATTATGTCTTCACTCCTAGATTATATGCTACTTGTGATAGTATGAATTTAATATATCTAGCAATATGTACAGAATGCACTGCATTCTATATAGGCATGACCTCCAGAAGATTAAAAGACAGGATGTACAACCATTTGTATGATATTAGGAGGCTGAATCCTGTCACTGCATTAGCCAAACACATTGCTGAACATTTGGAACATACGTTTAAGTTTAGAGTTTTACAGATTGTTAATATTAATAATCGGGGGGGGGATAAAATGAATTATTTAGAATCAGTTGAGTTACGTTGGATCTTGAAATTAAGGGTGCATGTAGAACCACAACTTAATCGACACATTAGTTTAAAATCTGTTTTAATAGCACGTAGATAGCCTATACATGTTTATATATGGTATTTTCATTATATATAACTCTTGATTACTTTAGTCAATGTATATATATATTTTATTTAATATTCTTTTATGTCTATGTACCTGTTTATGATTTTTTAGTGTCATAGCTCATTACATAAGCAGTTTTCATTTTTATAATATTGTATTTTATAAAATAGGGTAATTTCTAGTATAGTTTTTATAGTTCTGGATGTGCTCTAGAGTTGTAACTTCATGAAGAGTGTTTAGAATTTGTAGAGAGTGGTTTTGTAACTTTAAGTTATCCATCTGCACTTACTAATTCAATTAACTTATTAACCTATGAGGTTCAAGTTCAACTTGTATTTATACTCACTGATATGTATAGTTATTAAAACCTGAAGAAGCGTGTTTAATACACATGAAAGCGCTTGTTTTTCTACATTTATATTAAACTACAGTTCCTGTTTTATTTCGTGGTGGTCTTCTTTTCTCATATTGGATATTTGGTTGGATACTTTTAGAAGTAGACCTTTGGACGGCGGCAGTATCTACTGTTTTTATCCTACCTGGGCAGGGACAAGAAGCATTGGTTGGACAGAGAGGGTACTAGAGGTTAGCTTGCCAGCTAAGCTGAGATCTGGACCCTATAGCTTTGCCAGTGGAGAGTCTTATTGGGGACCTGGAGAGCAAGGGAGCAACCAGCCCCAGACTGACTGTGATCTCTGTGTGCACTTAAGGGAAATTGTACTTTACTGTGTGTATTAGTTATCCTTTCCTCTTCTAGGAGACAACCTCCCTGGTGTTAGTGGTGAAGATTGAGGCTCCTTGATTGCTGGGCCAGGGCACGACCGTCACAATACCTTGTATTTTTTTTTTTTGTAAGAAACCTCTGAGGTTGCTCTAGTTGCTGCATATGCCTGGTCAGGTACATACCAAAGGGTGCATTGCACTCTATGATAGGACTGATAAAGGTGGAGTATAGTGGGATAATAACTTATTTGGACCTAGATGCTATGCCCATACTTATAAGTTGCACAATATAAAAGGATTTCCTCACCACTGTGGCCATGTGGTGGTCAAAGGTAAGGCAACTGTCTATGTGCATACCCAGATCTCTGAACACTAGGTCAAAGGTGCACGTCATGTCTGCAAACAGACTAGGGATAATGAGACCTTCACTCATATTACTATAAATGTGAATTGTGGCTGATAGCAGTTAGAGTATTGAATGAGTACATAAACCCTTTTGTTGATTATGAAGAAGACCATAACTGTCTATATGTATAAACAGTTATTGATATATTAGTTTTTCAAAGATTGTATTGATAGGACATATATTTGTATAATCCTGTGTGGACTTTGGATAAAGGAATAATGATAGTCGCTTGACTGCAGATTAGACTAATATATTAAAAACACGTATAAGATATTATGCAATTCTTTCTATTGATAGTATAATGGAAAGTAGGCAAAATTTTGTATCTGAGTGGTTTAGTTTAGAAAGTAATGATTTAGTTTGGTTTGCAATTATTGCTGTAAAGTGAAATATGCCAGCACATGTGATTAAAGGAAAAATTTAGGTAGGATCAGCTCAGTTTTAATGAGAATGTGCGGAAAATGGTTGGTGTTTGGTAATATCATTGCTGGTTGAAAAAATACAGTTTCTATAGCTGTTGACTAGATTAGAATTAGAGTTGAAATAATGATTTTTAGTAAATGTATTTGAATTAGTAATATTACTGGGTAGCTGTTTTTTATTTCATTCTTAAACAACTTGTGGCTATTCATGAAGGTGTTTTGCTTTTGTCTACCTTTAAGGCATAAGGCTTTGGCAGTGTTTGCATCAAGTCTTGTTGCCTTTCATAATATGAGGAATTGTTGGTGAAGGCCTTGATTAGTGGTATCCTATTTCCAGATTTTCCATGCCTTGTCTCATTCCCTGATTTTTTGGTTGATCATGTCTGTAATTCATGAACATTTCTGCCTGCTAAATCATGTCCTTGTTATGTGAAACAGGATTCTCTTATATATTTGATAAGGTAACAATGAAATAGAACAGAATCAATGAAGGATTAAGTTTGGAATATAGAGGTGTCTAGTCTATATCTCTCAGTTAATTACCATGCAGTTGTTTGCTGTGAGGAAATGGTGTACTTGTAATGGCAACTGGAGGACTTTTCTTTTTGTTATGTATAGCAATAAGTGCTCAGTGATCACTAATACATTTTTGAGGAATGTCAGTGTTAGAGCATTTTGGTTTTATATTTGTCATCATACCTCTCAGCCTCTTAGTGGAAGAAATCAGGACAAAGCCTGATAAAATGGGAGGACAAAGGCCCAAAAATAGGGACAGATTTAAAATATTTCTCTGATAAACTTAGAATGTTGCGAGAGTAACAGGGTTTGTGCTAATATTCATTTTCTGAAGGATTTGAAGTTTGAAACTCAAATGCATGTCATTATTTATTGACTTCAATCCTCAGATCATCCTAGTAATTTGCCAGAAAACCGCAAATTTTATGAGGAATCAGCCAAAAAATATGAGTCAAAAATCTGGACATTCTGCAAAGATTTGGACAGTTGAGAGCTATGCTTGCTATTATAAGATCAGTTCTATGGTTTGATGTTTGCATGTTTGGCCTTGTGAGCTGTTGTATTACTTGATATAGCACTACAGTATTTAAAATTCTGTGCATTTTTGGGCTGCCTGAACCACAAGCATTGAAATTAATGTCACCTAATATAATGGGAATGTTGTTATTTTTGTGGAAAACATATCAGCAGTGGTTTCTTGCATGATATTTAAGGAAGATAAAGGTGGTATGTATACTATATGTATGAAAAGATTCAGGTGATTGTTTTTTTGCATGATGTTCAAGGAAGAAAAAGATGGTATGTATAGTACATGTATGAAAAGATTCAGGTGGTTACTTGTTATATGACATAGTTCAGTTACAGCTTTTATAATCTTGTGCTGAAGCTGAGGATTATGTTGGGAATATAGAGGTGTCTACTCTATATCACTAAGGTAATTACCAAGCAGTTGCTATTTGCTGTGAAGAAAAGACCTTCTTGTAATGGCACGTGGAGGACTTTTTAGTTGTTTTAAATGTCTATATTGAGATAAATGGTCAGTAATCACCAATAAATCTGGAAGGATGTCAATGTTAGGGCATTTTTGTTATATTTGTTATTATAAGGTCAATTGTTGTATAGTTTCTTATTTGCACGTTTGGCATTGTGACCCAATTAATCAAGAACTCCATCAACAAAGGAATGGGTTTGTTTGATCAGAAGTATGGTGCTCCGTCCACATCTAGTACCTGGTTTATTTTTCTGGAATATAGATTAGTTTTCCTCAATAACTGCTGAAGGGTGAAAGTCATCTATAGTCCAAGTTTTTGTAAGGGCAACACTGTGAGGGTTCTGTATGTAGATCCAGCCTTTGGTTAGGGTCTATTCATTATTAAAACTACAGGGATTGAGGCTGATATTTTTAAGGGCATTTTATTTGTGGGTAGGAGGAAATTTTTGTTTATAACTGGCCCAGGACTGAGTTGCATATCCCATAAGGTTCTATGCTAATTAAAATAATTTGTACAACGGACCATTTACTTTGTGCCATGGTGGTTTGCTGTTGTCAAGAAGATATAAATGTAATACATATTCTTCTGATTTAAGTTATCACTTTTATGAAGTATTTATATTTTAGGCATATAGTTATTGTAATCTGTATTTTGTTGTTTGTTTTAAGCTCAGTGAGGCAAGGGAAACTAGCTGAGAGGCAGGTAAAAAGGCTAAGGGATGCTATAAGGAGGGAAAGTTTAATGGTATGTTTAACTGATGCCATATTGGAGATATGGTTTAAAGAATTCCTGGGAAATTAAACTCTAAAGGTAACTGGTCTATGATTGTTTAATTGAGTTAATGGGCATGGTTATGTAAGTATAAAGATAAAGATATGACAATTATAAGATATGTTCAGAATAGCATTATCATTTAGCAAAGCATTAACTAAAGTAAATGCCAGCCACACATGCGATGAGTGACACAGCACAAATCACTATGCTCTAGATGTATGATCCACCAACTATGGAAAACTCAATTGTTTTAAAGATTGTAGCAACACAGTAAACATGGAAACAGTGTCTGATGTTAGTGTGGTGATCACACTTTATATTAGTTTGTACATGGATGGTGCAGTGGTATAGCAGTAGCATTGTCATCTCACAACAAGACGTCCTCTGGTTGAATTCTGGGCTGGGGTGCCTTCTGTGTGGAGTCTGCATGTCCTCCCTGCATTCGTGTGGGTTTCTTCTGGGTGCACTAGTTTACTGCCATGTTACAAAGACATGCATCTGGTGTGTTTCTCCCAGGGCCTTTGCTGAAAATTGGCTTCGTTCTAAATCAGACTTTCCCAGTAAACAAACGTTAAATAGCTTTCAGACACCATACAACAGACCAGAACAAAAATCTGGCAGGACAATCAAAGACGTATCATAGAATGTATGCTGAAATATCCTGAAAGTGAACCTGCTTCCAGTGATACAGAATCATACAGAAACTGTTCTATAGTAGTGAAGCAGTGAATAGTTGTAGTGCATACAACATAACTAAACCTGGCCAAGGCCTTTGACAGTATTCCCCATGCAAACATCATTGATAGGCTTATACATCTGAATATAAATCCCTATAATATGTGAAGGATATCTAATTGATTGTCTTTCAGAATCCATGTGGTTAGATTAGCAGGTGCCACTTTTGAAAGCAAAACAGTTATTAGTGACATCCCACAGGGGTCGGTTTTGGGACCTCTCCTATTTGGCATATAATTCTCAGACCTTCAGGTCAGCACTTCTAGCCTATGGTTAACTAAGTTTGCATGTTTTTGTAAATTGGGTGTTGTTATTCGATCTTCAACTGACTCAACATGTAAGGGCAGTGGTCTCAAATTAAATTTAAAAAATGTAGTATAGTTCATTGTAGTAAACAAAACTGTTTCAATTACAGTATAGGAGATGCACCACTTCAATTAGACACTTAAGGGATCTGGATACTCTTGTTGACAATTCCTTATCATTTGACCATCATGTCCCCATAGTACTTCAGAAGCCTTTTATCTGGCCCATATAATTTCCAAGGGCATCTCCATTAGATCTGAAGAAGTCTTAATTCCTCTATACTCATATATCATTAGACCCATTATTGAATATAATGCACCTTTTGGCATTTCGTTTTTTTCTAAACGTCACACAGCTTGAGAAACCTGCAGAGATTCATAACTAAAAAGTTCAGTGGTCTCAAAAATCTTAGTTATCAAGAGAGACTGGCAGCTCTTTCTCTGTATTCATTCTCTTACAGACTCCTCTGTGGAGATTTATAACTAGCCTCTCATGGCATGAAAGATCCAACCCTATTTGATATCTTATTCCTTCACACAACTAGTGCTATAGCAAATACTCATTTAAAGGCACTAAACCTTCATCAGCAGATAAACCAAACATGTTGGAGTGACAGATTCATATCCCAACAAATCCTCACCTCTGGAACAAACTTCCACTACATGTCAAACAGAGTAGCACCCTTGCCACTTTCAGTGTAAACAGATAATTGTATGAGCAGCCACAAATTATCTCCCAGTCTACCTTATCTTGCCATCCTTAAGGCTAGAGAAAAATTTTGAATACATTGTTTTTTTTTTTTTTGCCTAGGCTTGAAATCATCTGCAGACCAATTGCCTACTAATTGCCATTGAACCTATGAATGAACAGGACAGTAAATAAATAATTTACACAGATAGCTATCCGTATAGCATTTTTTATGTTTTTTTCTGTGATTTCAATATGCATGATTCATAATTGGGAAATCTGAGAAAGAACTATTGCTTCCTAGGCACACACTGCCTCAGTGTGGTATTGCTATTCGTTCCATTTATTTGTCTGTTTGTTTATTTAGTTATTTATTGATAGTATGTTGGTTTGGTAAACCCCATTGGGTGAACCATGAACTATTCTCAGTGAAAACCTTAAAATTAAGGCTGTGCATAGACTTGACATTAAATCTTGTATCCCAAATACATTTTACATATATGACACATTACCACCTATACATATACTATTAACAATCTGTAGTTTTTTTTTTTTACTTTTGGTTCTGTCAAACTTCATCTATACCTGCCCAGCTCCCTGGTGCCCATGTCCATGCAGGGTCAACTGGCATCCTTCTACTCCCTGGGCTGGTTGTTGATATTAAGGATGTCCTGCAGGCTTGGCTGTAAGTGCTTCTGTCCATTTTATTTATTTTATATGCCCCACCCATTCCACCCAAACACACACTCACTGGTTGCATCTGTGAGCAACTCCCATCTTCGGACTATGCCTCCTCACAGGGACCATCACCAGTAAGTGCCTGCCCCCAGGAGAGACAAACTCTTCCCTCCCTGCCACTCTGTCAGTGGCCCTATCCACTAACAGAACCCATGTCAACTGGGCCATAGTTAGAGCTTTGTTCTTCTATGCCACCAGAGCATCCAGCAGCCAGTAATTTTCATAAAATGTACACATTGTCATTAAATGCACAAAACAAAAGACAAATTTAGATTGATCTATTTTCCTTGTTCAGATATGACTACAGCAGTTATATAAAAATCATAGTATTTTTCAGAAGTGTATGCTGTGAACAAATATGTTTTTGCAATGTACATATGAGTGACCTGAGCTGCAAAAATGGTACAGAAAGGCAGGATAATATTAAGGCACATATTCAAGTTTCCAGTCAGTTATGAGTTCATTCATGACTTAAAACATAATTGTAGTTAAAGGAAAGACTAAGTAATGACTTAACCTGCTTGCATTTGCTTAATGGATGAATTGGCCACCAGGCAATATGCATGTTTCCCCATAAACCAATGCATTTTGTAATTTAGAACTGAATGTAACAATCAACAAAAACTCGAAAGCCAATCACCAATAAGATATAATTGATTTAAAACTGGATTTCTCAGAAAAAAATATTTAACCAGATCAAAAAGGATGAAATGAATGCTTTAAATGATCCATTTTATTAATATCTGTATACTGATGACTTAATGTGTTCCTGTGTAAATGTCTTCATTAAGCAATGATAATTGCCTTTAATATTCTTTAAATCTCTGCCACTATATCTTTTGCAGCTTAGACAAAAATATAAGGTCCAGACTCCTGGAAATTTTACTTCATGTACTCCATGTATTAATTCGCATAAGATCACTGAATTAATGGAATAACTGTATTAGCAGAGGAGCATTGTTGTCATACTAAATCCACAGTATGGTCTAATAGATTTTGAGATGGAGGCAGTGAAGGCAGTGAGGGAGGCTTTTCCCCGAGGTGCATTAGCATGGATTTCTTTTCCATCTGGGTACACATATATTGGGCTATATGGCAAATGGATCTGTGTTTGTTACGTGTATATGTGCCTCTCTGCCAAATGTAGATGAAAGCACTAAGATCTGCTTTCCTACCTCCTGGGGATATTGCTTACTTCCCCTTTACTCATACCTTATCATCTGCATTATTGAATGTAATGCACCTGCTGACATGTATTTGTCTAAACATATCACTCAGCTTTAGAGAGCTCAGAGATTCTTAACTAAAAAAGATCAGTGACTGCAAAAATCTGTCATGCAATTTAAAAACGAAGGCATGGCATCTAGGTTCAATAAAGTCATTGCTCCACTGTATTCAGCATTCGGCAGACCTATCATTTAGTACAGTGCCCTCTTTGGTATGTACCTAACTAAGCATATAAAACAATTGGAACATCCACAGAGGGTCCTCACTAAAAGAACACAGACTGCCTCAAGAACCTATCCCTGTACTCTGTATCCCACAGGCTGTTGAGGGGAGATCTATGCCTGGTGCACAAGGCATTATCAGACACCAGTCTGATGGACCTCCTGCATATCTGCAAAACAAACAGCACCAGAATTACCCATTCTAAAGATTTAAATATTGCCTATGATATAAATAGGACCTGAGGGAGAAACAGGTATGTATTCCAGAGACTACCCCTTCTCTGGAATAGGCTCCCTGTCTACTTGAAGCAGCGGTCTTCCCTAACACAGTTCAAGTGTAACTTGGGCAATGGGATAGGAAACAGGAACTTTATCACTGATATGGAACCTATGTCTCTAATGTACACATGCAGCCTGTACATGGATCATCTCCCAGGCTCCTGCTTACAGTTATCAAGGGTACCAGAACTTGTCAGAGATTTGGGATGGATGACTAGGCTTGAAAAGGTCCTGATGATCATTAGCTTAGTAAACACCTAGGAACCTATCTTAGTTATCAGGTAAGACTGTCAGACCTTCCTCTGTGCTCAGTTTTTAACAGCCTCCTCTGTGGAGATCTGTGTTTAGTCTTTTGAGCCTTGGAAAATCCAATCCTATTTGACCGCCTGTTCCTTTGTGGAATTAACAGTACCTAAAATACTCAGTTAAAGGAGATAAAACCATAATGAGCAGATAAGTAAGACATCCTGGCGTGATGGATTTATACACTAACATAGTCCTCAGTTCTGTAACAAATTTCCACTACATGTCAAGCAGCACCCTTGCTACCTAAATGGATGGGCATCTTCAAATTCTCCCTCAGTCTATCTTGTGTATGTTTTTTGGCTAGGCTTGTAAAGCTCTGCAGTCTGGTCGCCTAACACTTACATATGAACCTATGAACCTATTTCTGTTTGTATCTGTGTATACTATATGTCTACAGTACTATATATATATATATATATATATATATATATATATATATATATAAGAGCTGCGGTGGTACTGGTACAGCGGTAGTGTTGTTACTTCACAGCAAGAGGTTCTCCCGTTTGATTCTCGGCGTGGCTTGGGAGTGCTTTCTGTGTGGAGTCTGCATGTCCTCCCCGTGGTTGGGTAGCAATCGAAAGGCATGTGTGTGTAAATGGGCGTGCCTTTGTTGAAGGTTGGGTGTCGAGCTGGCACCTCGACATTTCGTAAAAAATCTACTGCCAGTCATTAGCGGACTGGAGTTCCCCTGTGGCGACCCCTTACTGGGAAAAAGTCAAAAAAGACAAACAACAACTATATATATATATATATATATATATATATATATATATATATATATATATATATATATACACACACACACACATATATATATATATATATATATATACACATATATTTATATATATATATAGATATATATACATATATATACATATATACATATATACATATGGGTCTACCTGACATGGTCGACAGTTCATATGGTCGACAGTTTATTTGGTTGACAGTTCATTTGATCGACAAGCATTTTAGGTGGGGGGCTTCACCCCCCACACCCCCCTATGTGGGGGGCTGTGCCCCCCACACCCCCCCTAACTATATATATCAACTCCAGGGTTGCACAACATTGGGGAAGGGGGGAAATCTGCTTGTCAACCAAATGAACTGTCGATCAAATGAGTGTCGATTATATGAACTGTCGACCATGTCACGTAGACCCATACACAGATATATAGATATATATATATATATATATATATACACACACACACACAACACACACACACATACACACACTTATATATATATATATAAGATTTAAGCCCTCAGCTTTGTGCCTGATAGTTTTGTGTCTCATTTTGAAGTGGTGAAGGATGTTAAGGCCTTTTGTCGGAAATTGAATTTAAAATATTATTATTATCATAGACCTCAGTTCAGAGATACACAGGATAGATTTATATTCAGGAAATCTGAGTTTCAGCCCCCGTACCATGGAGCAGTAAAAATATTTGAGGAACAAGTGCTACAAGATTTACAGTTGAATCAGGGTAAGGTGTATAGACACTTTAAGGACAGCATGACTATGGAAGAAAAACAAGTTTTGCACAATTTGAGTAATATGATAGCCTGGTCATCACTACGGCGGACAAAGGTGGTGCCATAGTGATTTCAGGCAAAGAGGCCTATGAAACAGAAATTCAATGACATTTGACTGATGTAACATCCTATTGCCATCTTCTTATAGATCCGATAGTGGGATTTAAATTAGAAGTCGATCAGTTTTTGGAAAGAGCTAGAGTAGTGGGTATTATTACCAAAGAATTACAACAACTGACAGTAGAAGATCCTTCTCCACAATACTTTTATTTAGTTCCTAAGATTCATAAATCTACTTCCCCTGTACCAGGACGGCCCATTGTAGCTGGCAGAGGCTCATTAATTGAACCTCTATCAGTTTATTTGGAGTCAAAACTGAAACAATTATTAACATATGTATTGGCTAGGATGAAGGATACAAACCAGTTTTTACAGTTAATGGATGATCTTTATATTCCTAGCCATGCATACATGGGCACACTAGACGTACAGGCTTTATACAAGAGTATTCCTCACCAGGGTGGAATAGCTGCCATACAATATTGGTTTCAGGTTTTGAATTATTACCCCAAAGAAGAACAAGAATCTTTATTAAAACTTTTGGGTTTGGTGTTAGAACATAACTTCTTTAGATATGGGTCGGAATGGTACCTGCAGATTAAGGGTATGGCTATGGGAGCAACTTCTGCTCCCATATATGCGGACCTGTTTATAGGGTTTATGGAGGTACAAATGATTTATCAACAAAAGGAATTTACACCAGAGTTATTGATGTGGAGAAGGTATCTGGATGACTGCTGGGTAATATGGCAGGGTACTGTGGATAGGTGGCGACAGTTCGTCAATTTTTTGAATCACAATCAATATGGAATTTTTTTCAGTGGTAAACTGGAAGGGGAAACTATTGAATTTTTAGATGTTATGGTTACTAAGGCTAATGATGGCATGGTAAATACCAGCCTCTACAGGAAGCCTTTCACCAAGAACTCATTATTGAGGGCGGATAGCAACCATCCACAGCACATTATAAGTAATATTCCCGAAGCTCAATTCAAAAGACTTAAGTGTATATGTAGTCAATCTGATGATTTTCAGATACAGGCCAAGCAGATGATGTCTAGATTATTGGCAAGGGGATATAAAGCTAGGCAAGTTGATAAAGCCTTAAGTATGGTGGACTCCGGTACTAGAGAACAATTATTAATGGAGGTCGAAAGGACACAGGTGGAAGGGAATCAAGTCATCAAGTTTATGACCAAGTTTGGAAGCAGCAGCTTCAAAATAAAAGACATGATACAATGACATTGGCACATATTGAAGTCCGACAGGTTTTTGGACACATGAATAGACTCACAGTGTTCCTTTGTATATAGGAGAGGGAAGATCATAGGTGAAAGTTTAGCTAACTTCAAGAAGAGTCATAAAAAAGTTAGAAATAACCAAGCCAGCAAAATAATGGGCAGTACATATTGTGGACATTGTGTCCATTGTAAGGTTATCTCAAAAACTAAATCATTCATGTCTATAAATACACCCAAGGTATATGATATTAGACACTTGATTACTTGTAGTAGCGAATGGGTGATCTATATGGCGGTGTGCCAATGTGGGGCTTTTTACGTGGGGCAGACCTCTTTATCTTTTCGACAGAGAAAAGCGTTACATATCAGCGATATTAAATTGTAAAAGAGTACGGAGTGCCCTGTACAAACACACTCAAATGCATGCAGGAGCACACTTTATCTTTCTGGGTATTGATCAGGTAGTAGGGGATAATTTAACGTTGATTAGTAAACATAGGATACTAACTGAAAAAGAAAGGAAATGAATAGTGTATCTATGAGCATTATTTAAACCAGGTCTAAATGACCATTGGTAATATTATTTAGGGTATAACATGTGTTAGTTAGTGTGCTAGTTGAATTAATTATGTATTTAGGTAGTTATATGCATTAAGGTATCTATAGTTTTTATTGTAATATGTGGTACGGTTTTTGTGTCTTAAAAACATCACAATTGAATTTGCTTAATGCAATGGTGTCTTTAATTCATGCTGATTGAAAGGGGTATAAATAAGTCACTGTTCCCTACTTGCAATACACACTGATGACGCCAGAGGGCGAAACCTAGGTTTGTGTATTGTGTTCACTGTTTTTATGTGAGCCGGACATTAAATCTATGGCAGCACTTAGCCATGTACCTGTTTGGAGTTCTTTTTATTTTAATTTTCCTAAATAAGCTATACACTCATTCCGGGTGTTTGTATGCTGCTGGCTGGTGCTGGATTTTGGAGAGCGTGGTGTAGATATATATATATATATATATATATATATATATATATATATATACATATATATATATATATATATATATATATATATATATATATATATATATTCAACTTTTATTGACATGAAATATGTTGTGAAACTTCATTGGCAATGTCTTTCATTAAAACACAAAAAACAACAAAATAAAGTCATCACAAATGAAACATACATTTCATTTCTGATTATCTACTGCATGTCAATGTGTTTTTGCCTAGTTGCTTCTGCTCAATGTCAAACTGGAATGAAATTTTGTGATTCATTTCATTTCATTTTCAGTCAGTAATATCATACTCATATATGTATCTATCTCTATCTCTGTATGTCTATATCGATATCTATAGTTATATATACTCAGAGAAAGAAAGAGATAGATATAGAGATATGCACGTGTGTGTGTGTGTGTGTGTGTGTGTGTGTGTGTGTGTGTGTGTGTGTGTGTGTGTGTGTGTGTGTGTGTGTCTCTGTGTGAGAGTGTGTGTGTGTGTGTGTGTGTGTGTGTGAGTGTGTGTGTGTGTGTGTGTGTGTGTGTGTGTGTGTGTGTGTGTGTGTGTGTGTGTGTGTGTGTGTGTGTGTGTGTGTGTGTATGTATGTGTATACATACATATACACATACATTTATGTTTGCACTCACTTTCCCCAGGATTCATTGACAATCATGTAGGCACCTCACTAAGCCTACACGATGTAAGTATGATAGCACAGTGAGCAGCAGTGCTAAAAGAAATGTATGCTGCTCATTGTGCCCACACGTCTGCAATCATCCTTTCATGGCCAGCAATAGGGTTCACTGACATGGAAGCATGCTTGTATGCATGAGCCCAAAATGTAAACCAAACAGCTTGCTTATAGGCAAAGCTAAGATAAGAGCACATCCTGTAGTCTTGAAAAGTTTAAAGGCAAGTGCAGAAAAATAATTCTGAAGAGGGGGTGGTGTAATAGGGTAATTATACACAAAGAATAATGTGTTGTACTGCATAATAATTAATAGAGAAGGTGAAATTAGTAAAGTGTACATATATAACACAGGCAACTGTGCTGAAATATCAAATAAACTTTCCCAGCATAAATCCTGCCATAGTGACATAAAGATAATTAAAATGTCAATGACAATACCAGTGTTATGCACATAAATAAAAATGGCAAACAGAATTAAGACCTCAACGTTCAAATATTTACTCCATAAATAGTGAAAGAGCAGTAAAACAGCAGAGCTATTTTTCAATGCTTAATGAAATCAGTTAGTGCTCTTTATTTTTATATATAAAAAGCCAGCCTATCAAGGTTAGCCTGGCTTTTTATATATAAAAATGGAGAGGACTAATTGTAAAAAAAAAACTAACTTTAAAAACTAACTAATTTAAAAATAACTTTAAAAAGTGGGATAAGAGTGCTATCTGAAGTGTTAAATGCATTCTTGTCAAGAAAATGGATATAGCACCAAGCATTGCACACACTCACACAAACAGACAGACACACACACACACACACACACACACACACACACACACACACACACACACACACACACACACACACACACACACACGCACACACATACTCACACACACATTTTTAATGCTGAGCATTAACCTTCTTATCTATTCAGTCACCCAAGCTGGAGAGCACTGTATTAGTTGCAAGAGCCACAGGAGAAGTCTAACTCTTAAAGGGAGAGAGGTCGCTTTTGTAAGGATATCCTCATCATTGTGTTTCAGAGAGGAAGTTTCAGGAAAAAGTGGGATAATGGCACTGCCAGAAGAGTTAAATATATTTATCTCAGGGGACATGGATAAAACACCAAGTGTTCACACACTCACACACAGGTTTGGCATGCTGACCATTAAACCTCTTCCCTGTTTAGTTAGATACTTGAGAGAACACTGTACTAGTTGCAAGCAAAACAACAGAAATCTGACTCTTAAGGGGAGAGAGTAAATTTTTTCAGGATGACCCCATCATAATGTTTCAGACAAGATGTTTCAGTAGAAAGTGAGATAAGGAAGAAGTCTACAGACTTAAATGTATTCTTCTTAGGAGAAGTGGATACAGCACCAAGCACTGTACACACGCACACAGGCACGGACTAGTTTCCTATGCTGGGGATTGAACATCCTACCTATCTAGAGGGCACTGTATTAGTTGCAAAGTACAATAGGAGAAGAGTGACTTTAACAGTGTGAAATAGTAAGTTTGTACTTCTTGAAAATCCACTGTTTGGAACAGATGATGCTATGCATCACAGATTGTGCAGCAAATGCATATGTGTGCACAGGACAATGTAACATAACCACGATTGTAACATGTAATTACATAATTCTCTACTAAAATTAAACAATGTCTTTCATGTACATTGTACTACTGTGTGGGATACTTGCATGTTTTACATTGCTGGATGCCGTAGTCCAGAGCTTATCTAAACAATCCTATCTTGGTTTGTGATATATTGATCTTAACTGTTAAAAAGAACTGCACCTGCTAGGAACAGTGGGCAGAAGCTACTGCTTGCTCTTATGTGATGTAAAGGAATTACAGATTTTGTCTGACTTTCAGAACTTGTACAGTCAGAACAGCAACTTTACTGTACTTACTTTAGTATTTAATTGTATATTGCTTGCGTGTTTTTCTCATATACGTTGGTTTAAGTTCTCTTTGAATTAATTCTGTGGTTACTGATTTTGATTATTCTTTTCTTTTATCATTTTTATTTGATTGATGCTGAATATGGATTCCTTAAATGAGCATGCCATTAATGATTTGCTAAAGCACAAATATTTTGCACAGTGTAATAAATGCCATGCATATTTAAAGCTAACACCTGATAACACTGGTGATCTATATTCCTCATGTCAAAAGTTGGATGATTTGCTCACCATTATTAATAATAAATCTAGACTGACTGATGATGATTGCACATGTGCAACTGGCAAGGTTTGGAGAACTGTTGTTACATGTATTTATGATGGGACTGGTGAGATAAATAATGTTAGGCAAAGAGCAAATAGAACACATTTAGGAAAGGATGTGTCTATTGTCTGTAAAGATCACTCAACCCGTATCAAATAAGACAATGCCCCTGACAACTTTAGAAGTGAAGCACTGTGAGCACCCTGAAGTTTAGTTAGCTTAACCCATCAGATAGTGAACATGGTCCAACTATTCGGGTAAAAAAAAAAACGAGAAACAATATGAAAGAATAGCTTTTTGAGATATTCAAGCTAAGCTAAAACACCAAGCAGTAGTAGTAGTAAGAAATATTTGTAAATTAAACTCCAAACAATACATACATGCATACATACATACAAATGTTCCAAGCTCAGGCATTAATGCCCTTCCAGCTTGCCAATATACCAAAACACTTGTTCCCATAATAAATGCCCAGGGTGTTCTTAAAAATATCTAAACTAGTACTTGCTTTACTTGCTTTAATGTAATTTGTAGTCTGTTCCAAGCATCAGCTACAATAGTAATAAATAGCAAAAAATATTGTTGCGATCAACATTTCTTCACTTTTGTGAATAAAAATATCTTCAAGTTCTTCATACCAAAACAAAATTCTTGTTGTGATTAAAAATAGCTTCACTTCTTAGTTGCAACAAGTTTTTATTGGGTAAAACTTATATAGATCAGCAGATAAGCACTCTGCTTATGTAAAGGAACTAGAAATAAATCCAGGAGTTATTGTATTACACATTAATAGCTTTCCATCAGATATGGATGTGGGAAAGCTGTATAATAGTAAATTATCATAATCGTTTGTGTATTACCAAACAAAGTTTATTGAAAAATCCAGTAATGTGACATTCCATGTATCTAATTAATCTCTTTTTATGTCTCTTGTCCTATTTTTCTGTTTTTTTGTAGAGGTTATAATTTATTAACATTCTCTTGTTTGCATACCTTGTTGCTGAAATATAAATGACTGATAGCACAGAGTAATAGACTGCCCACTGTGTTTTGGTCTGCCATACCCCCACAGATAGCAGCAAAGACACACACCACTTTAGGTTCACAGCCTGTCAGTGTTGCATTTGCAGTCCCTTCCCTAGCTGCTCCAAATGAGTCAGTAGCTCTGCCCTGGCTGCTGAAGCTGTGATACCCTCTGGGAGCAGTACCAGTGGCAGTGTTGGTTTTGTCACTGGGCATGAGCTGACAGGGCTGGTGAAGGTCATCATGGAGAGTGGCCTCGGTTAATGAATCAGTTGGGTTGAAAAAGTTCTGAATCAGGTTGCAAAGATGATGCCATATCCAGCAGTGACCCAAGCAGCTGATACAGGAGACAGTGATGACAGCTCTGAAGGTGAGGATTTGATTCTCACTGTTCTCATGCTGGATATGGGTACACCTCCAGTGTGTACTGCCAATCCCCGGTCATGATGTTCCCAACCTTTTGTGTCCATCACCATATGTCTGTCGTATATGTCCTGTATGTCTGAGCATGCCTGTTATCCTACACTGCCTACCTGACCTTCTCATCCTAAGCACTTTTCCCAACATTTGTCTCTCTCAAAAAAAAAAAATGGGCATCTGTCCCACAAAATAAAATTACACCCCATACATAGCACTCTGCTTCACCTGTGTGTCATCTTGACACACCTGATTTGGTCCAATTGTCCATATAATATTATTCTGTTGTTGTCACCCATCACTGGTGTGGTGACTAAAAAGTCATGAAATTCTGTGTACAATTGTACATTTATGTTGTGAAGAAGTGGATAGCAATGATGCTCTGCCACAACCCTCTTGCAAATTCATATATTCTTCCTCCTGTGTCCTGCCCTCTGATTGTCAACCCCATTTTTGCCACTGTCCTAGCCACCCCTTTTTTTCACCCATTTAATGTGGTCAAAAATAGATTCACACACAATGGACATGGCTAGAAATGACCAATGAAAAACATCACTTTATGTCCTCAGCATTTGTGCAGAACTTGGCATAACACAGCAATGCTGAGTGACAATGAACACTGTTTAACTTCTTATTGCAAAAGCTGAAGAGTTCATTTTAATCTACACTGGGCAGGTAACCTTTGCATGAATTTGCTTAAATCTACTGCATTGTGAGAATACAGAGTAAAGGCAGACTAAAGGCAATATTGTGAAACAGTTACTGTAGCATTTCTTAGGCAGTTGGCTGTAATGCATTGTGTCATGGGTTCGATTACGGCTGTAGGGTAATGTATTAAGTCATGACATTTCATATTACTCTCATATATGTAACTGCAAACATCTCTTTTTCTCTTCATATAAAACATTCCATTAACATACCATTGAGACAGTACAGCAGGACATAGTTTTCAAAAACATGTAGCACAACAGGGAAAGTTGTTAAGCCAGCCTTATCCTGCTTATAATTGTAGCACTCTCCTACCCTCAATTTCTCTCTGCATTATCACTTTATTGTGCATACTATGATAGTTTAATGATGATTTTATAAGTAAGAGTAACACACTATACAGATGTTGCTACATGTCCCCAAAACATGTCGGTGCTATTCCTCCCTGCACCTCTCTCTATTTCTCTTTTTGTTCCCCTTTCTACTTCAGTAGGTTGTCACTGTCATTCAGTTGGGTGTGCAGTAGTAATCCCTTTGTCGTATGTTGAAATAATGCTCACATCGGGTCTACATCAGTTTGTCGAAAACCTTAATTATCAAATACCTTTTTGTCGAACCCTATTCGTCGAAACCTCACTCCATCGAATGTGCATTTAAGCAAAAATCTTTGCAGGGAGAAGAAACAGTGGGCCATCATCGGACATTTGCCCTTTTTCATACTGTAGTGTGATCTCAGAGTTGGTATATTTAGTTAGAGGGGTGTGGGGGCACAGCCAGCCACACTGCGGCGTGGTTGTACAGTCCCCCACCTGGATGGATTTTAAAATTTGTTATTTTTGCGACTGTCACTTTGTTGGCCAAGCAGTTTTTCCCACTGAGAAAAATTTCATTTAAATGCATGTTCGATGGAGTGAAGTTTAAACAAACAGGGTTTGGCAAAAAGGTATTGACTGACTGGGGTTTTCAATGAAGTGAAGTAGATGCACTCACATCATATCTTTCAAACTCTTAGCACAAGAAATCTGGACAAAGCCTGACATAATGGAAGGACAAGGGCCAGAAAATAGGGACAGATTTTAAATATTGCTCTTATAAACTTAAAAAGTTGTTAGAATAACAGGATTTGTTTTAGCATGCATTTTTCTAAAGGATATGACGTCAGAAACTCAGATGTAGGATGGGGGCGTGGCCAAGGATGAACACAGGATAGCAGCAGATTTCTTCAGCTCCACCAACATAACTACATTAACAGGAAATTATTACTTCAAAATTCAACTAATGGAATAATTTTCTATCTAATAACGTTTGGAATATCAGTATCTTGAATAATATCTAAAAAAGAAAGAAAATTTAACTAATTTTCCTGTCAGAAATCTTTTTGGAAATTTCTCTCTCATCACTTCTGTTCAGAATGAGTTCCAGCAAGGCTAACAGCCAGGATTCCAGCATTAAGAAAGAGCTTAAGTCTTTACTATCAACTATTCAGCAACTAACAATTAAAATGGACAGACTGGATGTTAAAATTGATAACTTTATAGAGAAAACCACAAAACAAATGGATGTGCTACATCAAGATCTACAACATCAAAAAGCTCTGATTACTGGTATAGAAGAGACACTTAATGATATGGACAACAGAATTAAGGAAGAAGAAATAAACATTGAATTCTTATTGACACAAAACACACACCTTCAATCCAAACTAGATGACTTGGAAAACAGATCCAGACGCAATAATATAAGGATTTTTGGACTGCCAGAAAATATAGAAGGTAATGACATTACATCTTTTTTAAATACTTGGCTTCCCAAAACTTTAGATCTGTCAGAGGCATTTTATTTGGTATTGAAAGAGCCCATAGGTCTTTATCTAATTCTAATACAAATAAAAAGTATCCTAGATCAGTTATTGTAAGATTTTTATCATCTTATGACAAGGAGATGGTATTAAAATCTGCATGGGCTAAAGCACCTATAAAAATTAATGAAGCAACAGTGCGCTTTGACAATGACTATTCTTCTCTGGTAATATCAAAAAGAAAGGTCTTTTTACCATTAATAAGAGAGCTTAAGAAAGCACAGTTCAAAACTCATCTTTTATTTCCTTCCAAGCTAAAAATCTTTTACCGGATGGCCCTAGAATTTTTGAAGACTTGGACTCTGCTTTGCTGCACATTAAAAAAAATAAAATACTAGATAAAATAGAGGATATGGAATGGGCAAGTCCTTCGTTAAAGATAATGGCAACAGGAACTTCTTGCAAGACATCAGAGAAACAAAAAAGACTAAAAAACAAATGACATGTTTTATATTTCTTTGAACTCTTTAATTACTGTTACTACATTTACAAGAAAACCACAAATATTTTAATGGTTTGTTCAAAGTTATTTCAATATGCAAGAATTGAATTTTGTTTTATAAATAATCAAACTTCCTGAGGAACAAATAACCTGATATGAATCAACTTGTTTCTCTTTTGTGACAAAGAGACCTAAGAATGTTATGGGAGACAATTTGGGTGTGGGTATCCTCGTGAATAATGTCCTCGAGTCATTTTTAAAGCTTCAACATCAAGAAAACACACAGAGAAGCTGAAAGCAGCCATTTTGAACTTTGACCCCTGATTTCACACAGACTCATCGCAAATTCAAGAAGTAAACTGTTTCAGGAAGTAGAACTGCTGTAAATGCGGTATTGTGATGAAAAACGAACTTTATGACAACAAAATGTGAGTTTTCTTTATAATAATTTACTTATTTAAGATGTAACTTATAAAATATAAAAGTTATAATGATTTTAAATGACTTAATATGCCATAGTAAACAAATGAGATAATTTAGAAGGCATAGAAGGTAAAACTCATGCACAAATGTTTTTGAAAGCTTATATGACTGCTGCACCTTAAAACATATAGATGCATATGATTTAAAGATATGTAATGTTATAATGCATCTGCCTTGACTAAAAGACAAGTATGTGCATTATTATGATTATATTTCAGAAGAAAATGTCATGTGATACATTTTAAAGCTGCAGTGCAGATATATAGGATACAGATGGCTTTCATCACAATGATTTATGTATAACCAGGGATCAATATTGCTGTGTAGTATGTTCTTTTAACTTATATATTGTGAATATTCATTTTATTTATATGATAAGAATGAGTATAAGAAGGAAGCTTTCAGTGCATGTAATTTAAAGTTTTAAAACTACTAACAGTACTGCTTTGACAGAAAATGGGTATACCCTAATGTAAGTAATGTCTGAGTCATGATAGCTTGAGATAACAAATGTTATTGAATTCAACTGAGCATAAACATATAATATGAACTTATTATTACAAATTTTATTAAACTACCATATGGGTATTCCTCCTTTTCTCTCTCTCTCTCTCTCTCTCTCTCTCTCTCTCTTCTCAGCTCTCACTTTCAAGATTGTTAGAATGCCATTATGATTATGAATTTATTATATAGAATAGATGTACATAGCAATATTAGTTGATTATAAATGTTTTATATGATTATATGAAGCTGTTATATAAATTATTTAAGCTTTGCTATAATAGATAATCAAATTAAATGAGGTTAACTTTAGTTAATAATAGTTAGTATTGAAGTAATTTGGTGGCAGCTGGAGTACTGCTGCTTAGGATAGGGGGATAACTTGAGTGGTATTTGTTACTCGAAGTTGGAGTTTTTAACTCCAGGCTGGATGCATTGATTTATCCAAACAATATTTTCACCTGATTATTATCATGTGTATATAGTTTTGACATCCACATTACATTTTATAAACTCATTGTCACTACAAACAAGAGTTAGAATTAAACAAAATTCCATAAGATTTTCATTAAATACAGTTGTAATTAATAGAATACCTAAAGGAGGAGACATAATACTACTTATTTTAGTAAATGTTACTCTGATTATGAGTTTTATATGTTTATAACAGTTAAATGGTAACTTTAAAAGGAATTTCTTTAAACATTAATGGACTGAATAACCCATGTAAAAGGGCAAGTTTAATGAGATATATTAATCTACATAGAGCCAATTTAATATTCCTTCAAGAAACACATCTCCTAAAAAAAGATATAGATAAATTAGACACTAATAAATATACAGTCTTGGCTAGCTCAGAACACACACAGAAAAAAAGAGGAGTGGCTATTTTATGGAACAAAAATATGCCTATACCTAAAACTATTAAGTCTTATAAATATGATAAAGGAATGTTCTGTATGGTCACAATACAGATTAATGGGAAATATATACATTAATTAATGTATACTGGAGTCCAAGAATTGGCACTAATACAGTGAAACACCATCTCAATAAGATTATATCATTTTCTATAGGATATATTATTTTAGCAGGAGATTTTAACTGTATTCTGCATGAAAAAGACACTACTACTATAGGAAAAAGGAAAATCACATCTAATGCAAAACATTTAAAGGATTTCATTAACTTATATCATTTGAATGATATTAATAATCAGGCAGATTCTAAATCATTACCATACACTTTTTTTTCTAATAGACATAAAACTTATTCAAGAATAGATAGAGTCTTTATTTCTAACCAACTGGTAACAGACTTAATTAATTCTAAGATCATTTCATGTCCTATATCAGATCATAATTCAATTGTCTTTGAATTTATGGTAAATAGTACTTATAATGTTCATATTAAAAGAATACCAGCATACTTAACTCAACTAAAGGATTATAAAGATTATATACTTACAGAGGTGCAACATTTCTTAGACTTAAACACTACACCTGACGTCTCCATTATTTACATTTGGGATGCTCTAAAATCATATTTATATGGACAAAGTATCAGATGGTATAATAATAAAAGGAAATCTTGGGACAAAGAATTAATAGACATTCAAAACAAGTTAGACTCATATAAACATAATAATAAAGAAAATATTATGGACAAAAAAGTCATTGAGGAAATAAATAAATTAAATGAGAAATACAAGTAAATTTTAAGTCACAAAGTCAAAATAACATTAGAGAAATATAAATTTTTGTCTTACTCAATAAGTCCCAAATATTTACATAAACTTAAAAATAAAACAAAAAGGCTGAATAAACAAAATCACATCAAAGAAATTTTCTCCAAGGAAAAAGAAGAATGTTTCTAGTTTACCAGAAATATTAGATGAATTTAGAAATCACTTTCATAACATTAACCATAATAACATTAATATGGATTCTAAAGACAAAATAAAGAACTTTATAGTTACAAACATTAACAAAAAACTTAATAAACAACAGACTAAATTAATAGATAAAAATATTTCATATACAGAGGTTATCACACAAATAAATAAACTTAAATCAAACAAAGCACCAGGTAATGATGGTATTATTCCAGAGATTTATAAAATTCTTCCTAAGAGTACTTACTCATTAATACATAAGGTTTTCATTTCAGCTCAAAATGAGTTATCAACTCCCCCATCCTGGCAATACACATTTATTTCACCAATTTTGAAACCTAATAAAGACCCAACCAGATGCATTTCATATAGACCTATTTCATTACTTAATGTTGACTATAAAATGTTCATGAATATATTTGCTGACAGATTAAAGACAATTATTCCAGGTGTAATAGATATAGATCAGACAGGCTTTATTATAAATAGAATTACTTTTGATAATATAAGGAGAACCTTAACGCTAATTGATTATGCAAACAGAAAAAAAGAAAGACTTGACACTTATTAGTCTTGATATAGGTTCAGCATTTGACTCAGTAAGTTGGGACTATTTGTTTATTTTATTGAAATGTACAAATTTCTCTGATGCATTTGTGAATTTAATTGAACATCTATATAAAGGAGCATTGGCTTACATTAAAATAGGAACATATGTCTCACAAAAAATACCCATATTAAAAGGTACAAAACAAGGGTGTCCACTTTCACCATTATTATTTACTTTAATAATGGAGCCTTGGGCTAATTTGATTAGAAACAGCAATGATATAGAAGGATTTGATATAGATGAAAATACAATATCTAAAATCCAACTTTTTGCAGATGATGTTCTAATTACATCAACAGGAACAAATTCTTCTATGCGCTCATTATTTGACAAGATGACAGATTTCAAGAACATTTCTGGTTTGGTATTTAATGAAGAAAAAACTAAAATATTACCAATATATACACAGAATAATGTTCTCAATAATGATTTTCTCAAATATATACCCAATTCAGGTCAAATAATTTACTTAGGCATAATATTAACTAAAGATATAAAATCCATTATACATAATAATTATAGTAATTGTCTTCATAATATACAAAATCTTTTCAATAGCTGGAACAATATGTTTTTTACCATGGAAGAAAGACTCACAATTATTAAAATGATAATATTCCCCAAGATATTATACATAATACAATCAATAATACTCCCACCTGCAAAAGCAATTATTAAGAAATTGAATTCACAAATGTTAAATTTCTTATGGGCACCTAATAGACCTAGGATTGCATTAAAAAAACATACTAATAGTTGGTCTCAAGGGGGCATATCATTTCCAGACTTTAATTTATATGCTATCTCTTCTATTATAAAAGTTATAACATTGCTAATAGATCAGTTATGTTGCAAAATGGAAGGAATATTGGGAACTAATTAGCATGCACTTCACGAAAATATCATTAGTACACAAAAATACTATTGTAAATAATCCCATGTTATGGTTACTAAAATAGTTTTGTACCTCATCTATTACACCAAAATATATAGCTAGTTATCCATTAAATATTATTATTAGATATCGTAATTTTATATTTATGCATCCTAAGTATAAGGAATGGAATTTTATCTTATTTCCTATAATGTATACACAAGGTATTCTTTTATCATCCACCCCTGAAAGAATTCTTCTAGTTACAGAGAATGATTTAAAGTATTGGTATCAGTTGCTGTCAGACAATAAAGCAAAAAATTTAGACTTCTTAAAGCAAGAATTTGATTTGAGAGAAACATGTTGGTTATCGATTCAGACATTTAGACAACATCTTATTAATAAACTTGATTTAATGTCTTTAACAGTTAAAGAATCTGTCCCAATTCTGATTGATTACTTGATATTAAATTTACAACATAGGGTTTCTGATAAAGGTAAGCTCTCACACATACATAAAATTATTAGAGATGAAACACATTACAGTTCAGATACTTACTGGAATTATTTCATTTCCATTAATGGTGAATCACCAAAACAACAAGATAAACAATATATACTGGAATCTGCTTATAAAACTACTTCTATTAATTGCAGACTTTTTACCTGGAAATTTTTACATAGATCTTTCTATACATCCTTAATGATGAATACAATAAACAATAAAGACAACATATGTAAGAGATGTAATGTAGAAATAAATGCCGATTGGGCTCATATGTTTTATGACTGTATAAAATTGAAGGAATATTGGATGTTAATCAATGATTTTTTGCAGGCTCTTTTCACAGATAATTTTACAGTCTCTAAATCACATATTATTTAACACCCCTGTTCCTAAATGTGTTAAAAAAGTTAAGCTTCCCTTATTATAGTCTATTCTAGCAGTGGCTAGAAAAATAATAACCAGAAATTGGATTTCAGATACTCCTCCTTCATTTAATGAATTTAAAAATGTTATGATTGAAGTATGTCATATGGAACTAATGACAATAAAGTCAAGAACCATTAGGAAAACATCTTACTATAATATATGGGATACTTTGCAAAATTTGTTACAACAGTCTTAGTTTCATTAGTAAGATGTTACAGTTTAATTAATTGATTTGATTTGCAGTGGATGTCTTTGTAAATACTTTGGTTGTTTTATCAAATGTTATAATTGTTTATATATTAACTGCTTGTATAAGATTGTTATAATATTTATTTTGTATGTTAAAAATAATAAACTTGTTTTAAAAAAAAAAAGAAACTCAGATGTATGTCATTATTTAGTGACCTCAATCCACAGATCATCCCAGTATATTGCAAGAAAACCACAACTTTTATGAGGAACAGACCAAAAATATGAGGTAAAATCTGGACATTCTGCAAAAACCTGGACAGTTCAGAGATATGGGTCACATATATAGACAGATTTTTTGACTACTTTCTAGGGTTCTAATCCAGGCATTATCTTAGGGTTACATACTATTTTCTCTATTTGATGTCTACATGTTAGCTAAATATTGTTATGATCCATAGTTATCCTTCTTTTGTCACAAGCTACTTTGTCCCTGTCTCCATTTCAACCTGTAAATGTATCTTCTCCCTTCTGTATCATTATTGTTTCACCTCTGCATTTGCACAGTGTCTGATGTCTGGCAACAAATGCAGATAAGGCTAAATGCTAGCACACAGCTTATGGCAACAGCTTGTGGTTTTGTTACCTTCACCTGCATTCCTCTATCGTACTTCACACCATTGTGCTTAGCTACATTTATTGAGTTTAATGTACTTATCAACAAGCTGAAGAGTTGAGCCTTTATTTCCCCATGATGGATAGGAAATATGTATTCAGATATAATAATTGCAATTACCATAACTGAATGTTTTATGACATATTATTGTGGTTATTATTTTACAAATACTTATTCAGTAATAACAAAGTAATTGCTATTCCTGAGCATTGAGCACACACAGATTTAATCTGTTTTTTTTCTCACTGCCTAATGCAAACAGCAAGAATTATTGGGGAAGGCATGCACATTTGAGATCAAGGATGAGGTATAACTGATCAAGATCTACTGACTGAGGAAATGAAATGAGATTTCTGGCTTGAATTTGGGCCTGAGTCATACTTACTCCATGCCTCTCTGAAGTGGGTTAATCTCTCCTGGTGCTCCTCATGGTTTGTCGCTATTTATTCTGCAGCTGTATAGTACAAAAGAAAAAAATATATATATGGAAGCATAATGGGTAACTCTGTTGGCTTACATGTAACAGTCACAAACCTCAAAGGCCTCTCAAGTCTCAAGCACAGTCCTCAAAAACTCTGCATGCACACAAACAAGACATTTCCCATCACAACACATAAAGCTGCATCTCATCATGTCTAAACTACCACGCCCATAAGGCAAAATACTCCATAACCCAAAATTTTGGTCATAGGAGACTCCATTATGAGACACACTGATGTCCCTTTTACCAGGCCAGATAAGGAGAAGGTTACAGTTAATTGCCTGTCAGTGGCTAGGATCTGCCAGATCATGCAACTCAGATCACTTATCCTTAAGTTCCAGTATGACTCAGTCATAGTCCATGTGAACATGAATGACATGACTATATATAGAGAGACATGATTGAGCTCTCAGAATATGTGTTACAGGCAGGTATGAGCCAAGCACTGATCAGCATTCTACCATCTCCAAGGATGATGCCACAATACAAGTGGAAAATTATCAATTTTAACAATTGGCTTAACTACTGGTGTTATCCCAAAGAGGTTCAATACTTGTCAGCCTGCGAGGACATGGCTGATAGGCCATGCTGCTATGCAAGGGGTGATCTTCACATGTCACCTCTAGGCTTTTGAATATTGGCCAAAACATTATCCAACTCTACAGTGCCTTTTTAGGCATTGCTAAACACACAGACCTTCCGACATAACAAAAGCTACTCAGGACAAGCTAAAGGTGTTACTGCTCAGTGTTAGGTGTCTCAACAAGAAACTGCATTCCTGGAAGGCCTGCTCACCCTGGAAAATGCTGATGTCTGTGCACTTACTGAAATATGGTTCAAAGCTACAGAAAGCACTCTGACAGTACATGGCTATAATGCCTTTCATTCATTGACCACTACTGAATATGAAAGAGCAAAAGGTGGGGGTGTATCTGTCTGCATAAAGGATAAGCTCACCTCAAGGCTAATCAAACAATATGACATGCTTGAGCTACTCCACATCCAACTAACCATGGGAAAATCCATTACCATATTTTTGCTAGCTACAGGTCCCCCACCATGATTCAGAAAACCCATATGTTGTACCTGGAGTTACTGGAATCACTTGACATCCAGCCTAATACCATACTCATGGGTGATTTTAACTACCCCCCCCCCATTAATTTGAAGGCATACAAATCCACTAACATACAGGCCCAAATATGTCTTGATTTTGTGAATTCATTGCCTGCAGTAGCAAGTATGCACTCCTACTAGGCTAACAAATATCCTAGATCTAGTATTCACAAATATGGGGAGAGAGCTTTACCACTCCTTGTGATGTCCCTACTGATAAGATCAGATCACAAAGTAGTCTTCCTTGAAAGAAACATGAAACTAGTCCCTCCACTTAACCCCTAAAAGCTTTAAAAACTTTTCTTAGATAACGTACCCCCTATTAAGGGATGGCATTGCTAGTTTCCAAGCTCCCCAAATCCAGAAAAAAATCCAGAAACTTATGCAGAGGCATACACAAAAGCCCTGTATGCCCATATAAACAACTGCATAGAAATGGCAGTACCAGATTAAAATAAACCAAGGTCAAACCACAGAAACAAGCCACCCTGGTAGAGCTCTGGTATTAATAGGTTGTGCAACAAAAGAAAGAAAATCCTGTTGAGAAGTAAGAGGGAATGCCCGCAACAGAGGGAAAAGTCCCTCAGTCTAAACAAGCAAATCAGGGAGCAAGTCATTTCTCTGAAAGCAGACCTTGTGGTAAAAATAGCCTCTAAAGCTAAGGATAATCATAAGGCATCTGTCCTCCTGTTCTCCTTCAGGAAATACCCTCCAGCACTTCACCACCAAGTGTCACCAAAGAGCAAGTTGTAATTGTGCAATCTAAAGCTAAAAACATGGATTAAATGGGGTCTGATGATATAGCAGGTTGCCTCTTAAATAGCTTAAAGCAGGACTTATCAGGCCCATTAGGTTCTCTATTTAACTACAGCCTCTGGACTGGGTTTGTCCTTATAGAGCGGAGGACAGCAACAGTCTTCCTTCTGCATAAAGGAAGACCATCTACTGACCTAGGAAATTACAGATCCATAAGTTTGACTAGTCGTATATGTAAAGCCGTAGAAAGAATTATACTTATGGACCTGCTAAATAATGACATAGGAAACCTCCAAACACTGGACCCAACCCAATTTGGCTTTGTCAAGGTCAGGGCATGCCTAATGAGTCTGGTAGATTTCTTTGAGAAAACTCTGTGCACCACTTGTTTATTAAAAAAATAAGTTAAGTGCTTTTTGTCCATTCATAGTAACCCAATACCATACTCATGGGTGATTTTATCTACCTCTCCATTAATTAGAAAGCATACATGACCAGTAGCATGCAGGCCCAAAGATTTCTGATGACATCCAACTGTTACTGTGAACGGATGAAAGTGCTTAACTTATCTTTTTAATAAACAAGTGGTGCACAGATTTATTTGGGGCTCTTCCTGCCTTGTTGCTGTTTGTTTGTGGCATTCATTTTAATTTATTTTACTGTAGTTATCAGTGTATTGTGTGCCCAGCTACTTTCTGTTTTTGGGTAAAACAATACATACTCACCTACCTCTACCTGGCCAAGGCACTGGACAAAATTCTCCATTGAGGTATTATAAATAAACTCACAAAACTGGGTATAAATCCCTATGTTACCAGATGGATATCCATTTGGCTCAGGGACAGGACACATAGTTAAAGTGGGTTAATCCAGATCCAGCAAGAGGCCAGTTATTAGTGTTGTGACACAGAGATCAGTGCTGGAACAATTCCTGTTCATAATATACTTCTCTGAAGTCAAGGCTAATGTGAAAGTCCTCTGGATGACAAAGTCTGCATATGGCTGCAAGCTGAGCACAATCACTGAATTCCCCCAGTGATGTAGACATCCTTCAGGAGGGTGTTGATTAGACAAATGATTAGTGCCAGAACCATGGAGTAAAACTAAATGTGATAAAATGCATTATCATACTTTTTGGGAAGTCAACTACCCCTGCAAATTACAACTTCAATAGCACACTGCTAAGAGTAGACTCAGAGGTGAGAGATCTAAGTACGCAGATAGATAATAGCCTGAATTTTGACATACATTTGCCCACAGTTGTGAGAACGTCCATCTATGTGGCACAACCTATAAGAAAAGATATAGCATGCAGATCCAGGGAAATTATAGTCTGGCTGTAGACCAGTACTCGAGCACAATGTGGCATTTGGCATATACTTGACTGGGCAGCTGAAGCAACCTCAGAGATTCATCACAAAGAAAATACAGGGTGTAAACAATATGTCCTATGTGGATATACTAACAGCCCTGTCTTTTTAATCTGTCTCCTACTGACTATTAAGGGGTGACTTATGCCTGACCTGCAAGGCACTCACAAATACAACCCTGATGGAGTTGCTATACATCCACATGTCAAACAGCATGAGGGCCACATAATCTAGGGATTTAATCTTAGTCATGTGACTCAAAAAAAGCATTTTGGAGAAACAGATGTGTGTCTCAGAGATTGCACCTTCTTTGGAACAGGTTTTGTATTCACATTAAGCAGAGTCCTTCCCTGGCCCTCTTCAAACACAGTTTGGATCAATTGATGGGGAATTGCAAACTCACACCTGGGGTAGTGCCTATCTCCCGTGTGAACAGTGATAATCTTTAAGATCCTCAAGGCACAGGCACAAATCCTTGCCATCCTCTTTTTCCTAGGGTTAAAAATCTGGTTATATTGGCTAGGCTTGTAAGAGCTCTTAAGCTGTTAGCCTAACAATCTTCTATGAACCTATAAGGCTATATTTGCGGCATGCCTCATGAATCATTACCACCATAGGCTGTTGCAGTGGATTATTCTAGGTCTCACTATGAGGCTGAGGCTTGAAATAGCTTAGCCATGGCTGTCTCCAGTGCATTTGGCCTTCCACACACTAGGGAGCAATGTCATCTCCACTATAGTGACGTTAAGAAGTGCAAATAGGATCTCCTAAGCTGATGAGATGCTGAACTTGGAACTGTGAACACTCTTCAGCTGTGTAGGTATAATGACCCATTACCTGTCTATAAGTGTCATGTCTCTATTTTATGATGCATTCATATTTTAACATCATATATGGATGTGGCAAAGGTGTACAATAATTATCATAACTGTTTATGTATTGCCCCAAAAATTGTATTCAGTAAATAAATTAATGTTAAATACCATGGATCTAATTAGCTTTTTTATTATCACTTTCCATCATATCTCTATTTTTTATTCATATTTTTTGGGGGTAGGTTATAACTATTAACATTCTATTTGTATACCTTGCTGCTGCAAACAAAATGACTAACAGCACAGACAGGTAGACTGACCACTTCAGCTTGGCCTACCATACCTCCACAGGTAGCAGCACAAGCCCCACAACCTGTCAGTGTTGTCTCCATGACCTCTGCCCTACCTGCTCCACATGAGTTAAGTAGCTCTGCCCCATCTGCTGGTGTAATGTTACCTTCCAGGAGCAATGCCAGTGGAGGTGGTACTGGCAGGAGCTGATAGGGCTGATGGAAGAAATTATGGACAGGGGACTTGGTGCACATATTGGCAGGGTTGAAAAGGTCCTGACTGGATTGCAAAAATGATGCCATGTCCAGCAGTGACCAAGGGAGCTGATACAGGAGATAGTGATTACAGTTATGAGAGTGAGGTCTAGATTCTCACTCATTTCAAGCTGGACGTCGGTGCACCTTTGATGTCCCTACCTATTCCCAATTATGATGTTCCCCAACCTTTTGTCTCCATCACCATCCCTGTCTGTCTTGTATGTCCTGTATTTCTCTATGTGCTTCCGAACTTACACTACCAACCTGACCCTCTCATTCCTAAGCACCTTCCATAAACATCCTCTGTCTTCCAAAAAAATGGGCAGATGTCCCACAAAAAGTTACAGCCCATACATATCTTTCCATTATTTCTACATGTCATCTTGACACTTAACTTGATCCAATTGACTATACAACATTATTCTGTTGTCATCAATCCCTGATGTGGTAACTCTCCAAAGTCATGACATTGTGTGTACAATACTACATTTATCTTCCGATGAAGTAGATAGCTATGGTGCTTTCCCACCACCATCCTGCAAATTCCGGTATTCCTTCCCCTGTGTCCTTCCATCTGCTTGTCAATGTCATTTTCAGCACTGTCCTATCCACCCCTTTTTCACATGTTTAATCTGGTCAAAAAAATAGATTCACACAGACGTGACCAGAAAAGACCCACAGAAAAGCCTTCACTTTATGCCCTCGGTGTTTGAGTGGAGGTTGGCATGGTGTAGAAATGCTGAGTGACGGTAAATGCTGTTTAACTTCCTATGACAAAAGCTGAAGATGTCAAGTTCAGCTGCAGTAGTGCAGTTACCCTCATTCAAATGAGCTTACATCTGCTGCAGCATGTGAATACAGAGTAAAAGTAGACTAAGGGAAGTACTGTGAAACAGTTGCTGTAACAGTTCTTAGGCTGCTGGAGGTAATGAACTAGAAGTTCCTGTGCAGAGTGTTCAGATAATTACCGTTTGTAGACTGATTTTGTTGCATAGTGTCATGGGTGTGATTACAGCTTTATGTCTTATTTATTAATTCATGACATTGTATATTACTATCATATATTTAGTACTGTCTGTATTTATCCATATGAATCCAAAAGCACACCCCCGCAAGTAAGGCTGGTGCAAAGGCCAAAAATCCTCAATATTTCACAAAAACAAAAGCCAACAACATGGGTAAGTCAAACCTTCTTTATTGTGGCAAGAGCATACAAAATCAGACCAGTTTCGGCAGTTTCGCCTTCTTCAGTGATACAAACAGAAGCACAAATTGCTATCATTTATACCCTGATAGATTGACATTTAAAGCAACAGCAGCCACTAAAATCAGGGCTATGTTTTAATACACTTTATAAATAGTCATTAAGCCCTGGAGAAAATAAACCCCGAAGCCTAATTATCCAGCCTTTCTCTTTTTTGTTTAACATTACATGCCACCCTGATTTGTTTGTCCTGTCCCACCAGATTTTATCAATAACCATGAAGTGAAACTTGGTATTACTGTGTTTGAGAGTGTATTTATATAAGGCGTTTGATATATATTTATTCGAAATGTCACTTAGATGTTCAGACATACGGATATGCAAAGATTGCGAGGTCTGCCCTACATAGAAGGCAGAACATGAACATGTGGCTAGATATATCAGCCAATCTGATCCACAGTTTGCAAAAAAACCAATATCATAGACCCTGCTTGTATGTTTACTAGAAAATTATTTTGAATTTAACATATGTCTACATAAATAACAATGTCCACATGGAAATGATCCAATCAGTTTTTCCCCAGTCAAAGTAAGCTGTTGTTCTATACTCCGGCCCTTATTACCCCATTTATAATGGTTAAAATAAGAGCCCAAGGTCTGCCCCCTCTATGAGAATTGACATTTTTCTGTAAGAATATTCAAAAGTTCTTTATTAGCCAACAAAATATTCCAATTTTGATTAATAGTGTCTTTAACAGAGAAATACAGGTTCATAGGTTGGTACTAGGCTAACTGCCTTTGTGAGCTATTTTAAGCCTAGCCAATTACCCTCTGTGAGAATCATACTCTACAGTTCTAAATATATAAAGTGGCATTTAATGTTAAACAAAAAAGAAAAAGGTTGGATAATTAGGCTTGGGGGTTTATTTTCTCCAGGGGTTAATGCCCATTTATAAAGTGCATTAAAACATAGCCCTGATTTTAATGGTCGCTGTTACTTTAAATGTCAATTTATCAGGGTATAAATTATAGCAATTTGTGCTTCTGTTTGTATCACTGAAGAAGGCAAAAGTGCCGAAACCAGTCTGATTTTGTATGGTGTTGCCACAATAAAGAAGGTTTGACTTACTCATATGGTGCTGGCGTTTGTTTTTGCGTAATATTTCTCTCCATATGCAATATTTCATTACTATACCATTTAAATTGTGCAGCAAGACATCATTTGCAATAACATTGCAGCACCAACAGGGACGGTTATTAAGCCAACCGTATCCTGCTTATGTCTTCATGTTTGCTGTACTCTCCTACACCTTATTTGTCCCTATAGCAAGCATTTTTTGAACAGTGCATGACAGATTAATGATGATTTCATAAGTAAGAAGGTTGGGAGGGTGGCCTAATGGTTAAGGTGTTTGTCTTACAAACACAAGGTACAGGGTTTGAGTCTCACACAGGATAATTAGCTAGGCTTAAAATGGCTCGAAGGGCAGTTTGCCTAGTACTAATCTATGAACCTAAGAATAACACACCATCCAGATATTTGTACATGTCCCAGAAAACGTATTGTTGTTATATCTGTCTCTGTTCACCTCTTCTTTTCCAGTAAGCTCTTACAGTGCTTCCATTGTGTTATTTAAATGTTCTGAAGTAGTAATTCCTTTGTGACATGATATGATAATGCTCAAATATATAGACACATTTTTGATTATTTTCAAGGGTTTTATTAAAGCCATTAGCTAACTGTTACTGACAGTTTTTGGTATACCATGTTATGCGTACCTGTTGGCTACAAGTTAAGCTACTTTCAATGTACTGTCAATGTATCTACTATGTAGCTACTGTCAATGTATCTTCGCCCTTCTGCCTCATTATTCTTCCACCTCTGCATTTGCACAATGTCTGGCATTGGGGAATAAATGAAATTAAGGCTCACAGCTTATGGCAATATCTTGTGATTTTTATCACCTTCGGCTGCATTACTCTGTTGTGCTTCACATTGCTGTGCTTAGCTATGTTTATTCAGTTTCATGTACTTTTTAACAAGCTGAAGTGTTAGATATAAAAAATTACAGTGCCCAATAAGGTAATGAGGATGAATACATACATTCATGTTTGCTGAAATCTGCTGTCAAATGTTTACTATCAGAAGTATGACTCCTACATGGTGTGCTTAGATAAATGTTTTTCTCTGAATGCTTTAAAGATTCAAACTCATACGTATGAAAAATGTTACAGACTGTTTTGTCTGACTCCTATGGTTGTAATTGTTGTCTATACCTTTCCTTAACAAATCATTATCCTGCATGCTGTAATATTCAGCTTGGCAGTGCCGTGCTTCTGGGAGAAAGTAAAATAAAAAAAAATCAAATAATTATTGGCTTAGCTTGTGCAGCATTTGAGGGTGGCTGTGATAGTGCAAGGGTTAGCATTGCCACCTCAGAGTAAGAGGTTCTCCGGTTTGATTTTTGGCTGGGATCCCTTATGTGCAGAGTCTGCAGGTCCTCCCTGTGGTCATGTGGGTTTCCTTCAGGTGCTCCAGTTTACTTTCAAAGACATACTGCAGGTGGATTGAACACTTTAAATTGGCCTTATGTGTGAGTGTATGCATTCTGCAGAAGACTGGGCACTGGTCTGGCAACTCAGCACTGTAAAACTCCACTGCTAATTGTTCTGCCGACTGTGGTTCCACTGTGCCGACCCCTAATGGGAAAAGCTGAAAGGAGAAGAAGTTAGCACAACATTTGTATGTCTGTATTAACATTTTCAACAGGTTATCTTGATTTCAGAGTTATGTTGATTCAATTAAGTCAGTTGAATAATGTATGTCTATTCTCCAATGGTTACATTATCAACTGTATTATACGTTTGGTTAATTGATTCTCACATAATCCATCAATGTTATTGGTCAGTGCAGTGTCCTGTGTATAACTTGTATGCTTGTCTTGTCAATGCACATTGTGTAAGTAGGAGACAAGACAAGTGTGTAATCATCCTAGCATGAAGTGGCAGGAAATTGTGTGTGTGTGTGTGTGTGTGTGTGTGTGTGTGTGTGTGTGTGTGTGTGTGTGTGTGTGTGTGTGTGTGTGTGTGTGTGTGTGTGTGCGTGCATGCGTGCGTGTGTGTGTGTGTGTGTGTGTGTGTGTGTGTGTGTGTGTGTGTGTGTCTGTATGTAATGCTTGGTGCTGTATTCACTTCCCATGAGAATACATTTAACTTTGAACACAGCTACCATATCCCACTTTTTACAGGAACATCCTCTCGGCATCACACTGAGGAGTTCATACAGTCAAAAGTGCACTCTTCCCTCTTAAAAGTCAGACTACTGTGGCACTTGTGACTAATACTGTGTTATCTGGATTGTGTAAATAGATAAGTAGGAGGTTCAAGGGTCAACACGGGAAACGTGTGTGTAATAGTTGGTGCTGTATCCACTTTCCATAAGGGTAATGCATTTAAATTTGGAAACAACTACCTTATCCCACTTTTTACAGGAACATCCCCTCGGCATCACACTGAGGAGTTCATCCAGTCAAAAGTGCACTCTTCCCTCTTAAAAGTCAGACTTCCGTGGTGCTTGCAACTAATACTGTGCTCTCTAGATTGTGTAACTAGCTTGGTAGGAGGTTCATGGCTCAGTGCATGCAGCTTGTGTTTGTGTGTATAACACTTCTTGCTATATTCATTTCCCATGCTGGGAATACATATAACTTTCCATAAAGGTCCCTTATCCCACTTTTTACATAAACATCCTCTCTGAAACATAATGATGAGGTTATCCAGTCAAACGTGCACTCCCTCTCCTTAATAGTCAGACTTCTTCTGTGGTTCTTGAAACTAATACTGTACTCTCTAGATTGAGTAAATAGATAGGTAGGAGGCTTAATGCTCAACAGGGTGAACTTCTGTGTGTGTGAGGGGGTTTACAGTCAGATGAGCATGTCTTATATCACTTTATACTCTGGCAAAACATTTAAACTGCTAGATGACTCCACTATCCCTATTCCACCTTTCACAACCACAAATTCTTTGCAACACAAGAGTGTGGGTAGCCATAGTCTACTGACTACAACTTTTAAAACATTACTTAGAGAAACCCTAGCTTTTTATGCCATACAATGTCCACAGCCATCTAAATTAAAGCCTTCAATAAGAGTTACATAGATTGATACAATATTTATATTTAATGGTTTTAGAGGAAATGTGATGCAAACATGTGCTAAGTGCTTGATGGGGGACATGCCAAATTTTCAACTATCATGGGGGTTAGGGGGCATCGATAATAGCAAACAACAACAAAATTAAATTCTCTGGCTACACCCCTTATGCAATACAGTGATGAGGTCATTCTTTTTAAAGTGCACTCTCGCACTTTAAATATCTGACTTCTCCTTTGTCTCTTGCGTTTCTTATACTATTCTCTAGAATGTATAAATAGATCAGTAGTAGGTTTGAATACAGCAGTGACTAACTTATACAACTTTGTATGTCACAGTAAATGAATTGAGGATTGGTTTACACACATTTGCAATGGCAACATTTACAACCCCGGATGGCTGTACATGTCATTTTATCACACACATCTCCTTGGCAATACGCTGCTAATGTCATCTCTTCATAGATACCATATGCTTCAGTTGTACTCAGTCTTCTCCTGTGATGCTGGCTGCCAATAATATGCTGTATGTATTGCATAACTAGATAAGAAGGTAGTTTAAGCTTATCTCCTGCTTAAATGTTGTGATTATTATCATTGTCATATACCATCCATCACCTTGCAACCACTTTTATGTATAATTCCATGTGTGAGATGGATTTATAGTGATACAGTGTTACAGTAGCAATTCTTAGCATCTCCAGGTGAAAATAATATTTTGGCCATACAATGATGACATGTTGCTGTCATAACTGTAGTATCTCACAGTTGCAGTGTGAATTCTTCTGTGTCGCATGACTTTGATGCTGTGCATTACATATTGTGTAACTGCATATGTAGGATGGTTGAGGCCATCTGTGACTGTGGCTTTCACCCTCATACTGTGTAGACTACTCTTCATATACATATATGATATGTAGCTACAGCATTATTATGTCTAAGCTGGCCACAGTTGTGCAGCGGTTAACTTTGTCGCGTCACAGCAAGAGGTTCTCCCGTTAGATTCTTGGCAGGAGCACCTTCTGTGTGGAGCCTGCATGTCCTCCCCATGTGTCGAGTGAGTCTAAAGACATGCAGGTAGGTGTGAGCTTGAATAGGCGTGCCTTCTTTGAAGGTCGGGCATTGGGCTAGCAACTCCGCACTGTAAAAACCCACTGCCAATCATGAGCGGACTGGAGTTCCGCTTTGGTGACCCCTAACCGGGAAAAGATGAAAGACTTTTAGCCAGCTAATAAACAGTGGTGATGTTATCCATTCAACTGTGCACTCTCCCGGTTGTACCATGACATGCCAGGTGGTGCTTGTGATTCAGACATTAATCTGTAGCTTGTGATCTTAGATAGTTAGATCAAATGAAGGAATTACAGCTCAGACTGCATTGTGTTAGCCTTATTTTGAGTGCACATGTCACTAACATTACTGCCAAACACATATGTATTGTACACAAATAGATGTCGATTCCTCTTACTAAAAGCTATGATAATTTCTCAAATAGCAATGATGTTATTCAGAGTAATGATCTCACATGATTACGTTTTCCTTAGCTAACATAAGTAGCAACCTTTATCTTCTGGCAGGAGGGAATTAGACGAAATTCTATATATCATTGCCTTAGTACAGCAATTACAGGCACACATATCTCTTACACCAATAACAGGATGTAACAATTTAAAATACTGGTATCACAATTGTAGTAACACTTCTACAATCAAGCATCAATTCTCTACAATATCATGCGTTTTCTGTAGTCAGATGCTCAGGTGTTTAACATCAACACTCAGTGCCTTTTAGCATTGCGTAGCCTTATACTGTAATGCATGAATGGCATCCACCACAATTATAATGTGTACATTTACGGTGGAAGAGGCTTCCATCATACTCTTTTCTCAAAGAGATTATTTACAAGGCATATGTATGATGTATTAAGTTAGCACAGGTGGAGTGTCAGACTTTTATGAAGACTTCCATTTGGCACTTGTGTTCATCTACATGTCAATACTCAGTAGAGTCACGTTGTTTGCTATTCAATTCCTGGCAGGGAACATAACACAAATGTAACAAACACCATTGTATGCAGTTATTCTTATCCATTTTTATGTTAGACAGTGATATATCATCACAGGTTGTGATTGCATGGAAGTGAAATAGTTATTTGAGGCATGAACTGCTGTGAGTGCTCCTGTGGCATGTTCATTGATTATTGGATCATATAGCATACCTATACAGATAGACTATGGTCCAGTTCAGGGACAGTTCTTTTCCTACCCAATGGAAACAGCTTCCTTGCCAAAATACCATTAATTTTATACTACTCACTGTTTTGTGGATAAAAAAATTCATGCTAATATAAATCCTGTTATTCTAGCAACTTTCTAAGCTCCTTTTCAGTATTTGGATTAAATCCATTTTTTCATAATATATTCGTAACCCCTTTATTACTGTGCAGATTGATTTCAGTTATATATGACAACTTCTATTGCTATCTGTGGTGGCACATGAACACAATACAGGGTCTGTAGGGAGCCTAGTATCATAGGGAGGGGTTTGAATCTGGTAATATCTGTCTATCTGTCAGACAACTGTATTAGACAACAGTGGCTTACACACAGATAAAAGTTCAAACATAGTCAGAGGGCCACTTTTTTTAGCTAATGTCCTACAAGGTACAGCATCCAAACACCTTATAATAGGAAAGTGATGTAAGCCCTTCAAGAATATTTTTCATAATATAACCAATATCCATATTTCTCTGATGCGACTGATTAGTATGCATCACTGTGCTATCTGTCTTGGCATGCGTTTGAAAATTACATGATGTGAATGTTTATTATGTCATTCACTGCCCACAGGTATTACCTATTTCCAACAAAAATATTTTCTGTATTGCATGCCTTCATCCTGAAATTTCTTTAATAGTGCAATTGTTTTTGTCACACTAAGGGCTTCCATGAATGTCTTCCTGTATAACATGCTACCAGACCATCAGAAACCATGGCTGGTCCTCTGTTACAGCACTGTCTGATGTGTTGATGCTGTTAAATTGCTGTTATCTTACTGTTCCCTGTAATTCCACGTCAGTAGGCCCAGTATAATGACATGTGGGATTATTGCAATTACCAATGGAAGACTTGAAAGGATGAAATGTCATCTGATCTGTGTTGTTATTTCTCATTTATGTTATATTGAGTATTATTAGCATTTGCATGACTAGGCAGCACTTGCTTGTCTATTGCACATTTATAGCTGATAAACCTCTTTCCTGTTGGTGCCAATAACAATTATTTGCAAAAACATGTCCTTTTCTGATGTGTATGACATGACAGCTGTAACGTTCATTGGCTCTTATGTATACACGCTGAGGAAGAGAATACAGCAGTGTTGTCAGGTTGCATACATAAAGTCCCTACATGTACATCTTTTATGCATTCATCCCATAATGTAGGTTCTGTCCTTGCTAACTGTTATCTCAACTCAGCATTTTATTAACATGTATATCACATATTAACTGCCCTTTATTACACTGTGGCTTTATAACCCCATTACATCCTTGTTTTTATATGCATAACTACAGAATTATCATTGAAATTAATTATCATTACATGAATGTTGTAGGATTTTTGTTAGAAATGTTTCTTTGAAACTTCAGCACATTTGCCAGCTGTATATGTGTAAACTTTGCCCATTTCCTTTTCCCTATTAAATAATTATGCAGTACAAGCCATTATTATTTATGTACAATTCCCCCATTTCACTTCCCCACCTTCAGAATTCTTTGTTTATACTTGCCCTTAGTTTTTCAAGGCTACATACAGCATGTCCCTCTATTTTAGCTTTGCCTATAGGCAAGCTGTTTTGCTTACATTTACAGACAGAGCAGTAGTGCAGCGGTAGCACTGTCTCCTCACAGCAAGAGGTTCTACAGTTCATTTCTTAGCTGGGGTGCCTTCTGTGCAGAGTTTGCATGTCCTCCCTGTGTTCATGTGGGCTCCCTCTGGGTGCTCCAGTTTCCTCCCATGTTACAAAGACATGCATCTGGAGCACACCCCCCCCCCCATGGGCCTTTGCTGAAAATTGGCTTTGTTTCAAGTTGGCCTTTTCTGGTAAATAAATAAAAAAACATTCTGTGCTCATGACTGCAAACACCTTTCCATGGCCATGAAAAGGTACTTGCAAATGTGTCGGCATAATGAGCAGCATTCATATTTCATTAGCGCTGCTATGTAGCAGCAGGGGCACAGAGACTATAAAATAAGCTATTACAAAAAATAACTAGGGTAGAAAAGTGATCCTCATGGACTCACTAAAGTCTAAGCTCAGGAGCACTGGCTGCTGTAGTGTCCGGCTCAGGATCATACAGTAGTCAACTGGAGGTTGTATGACTCAAGCCAAGGACTGATATGGAGCATAAGTGCGTCAGCCATAGTCTTAAACATCTACAAAAATAGGTAAACGTGAAAATAAATGAAAGATCCTGTTGGGTAAACAAGATACTAGTGATTTTACAGGTGACCAACCTGTTTTTTTATTAAATAAAAGAAACAACTGCTTGTTTTATTAATTCATTATTTTGTTTACAAAGGTGCTGAACTGATCAAATCAGAAATGAGCAAAAGCATATTTAGCAATGCAAGAAAATTCAAAAAAATATATTTACATGTTTAAAAATGTAAAGGTTTAACATAAGATACAGAAAAATCAGTTAACAATGACAAAAAATAATTAATACTTGCACCGTGCTGGGAAGAGTATATCATTTAAGTTGTAGACATCACAAATGAGAAGGCAACAAAAATATAACAACATTAATAGAGACTAAGTACCTACTAAAGTATCAGAGTGTAAACAGCTTTGTCCCACATACCAATGACCTCATGTGGCCTTCCTTAACCCTGCCTCTATCCCCTAACCATAATCCTGGACATTACCTTCCAAAAAAAGTTTCCATAACAGAATCATTGCATAAGACACTTACACACACACACGCACACACACACACACACACACACAAACACACACACATACACACACACACACACACACACACACACACACACACACACACACACACACGCACACACACACACACACACACACAAACACACACTTTTTGCACAACCATATGTGCACACTTCTGCACATAGCACTCAACTTTCCATCCTCAAAATGAGGAACACCAGCCCTCATAATGTGGAACACATTTTTATTTTATTTATTAACCAGGAAGCTCCAACTTGGAATCAGCAGAGGCCCAGGGAGAAAAGCTCCAGATGCATGTCTTTGTAACATGGGAGGAAACTGGAGTACCCAGAAAAAACCCACACAAACACAGGGAGGACATGCAGACTCCCCACAGAAAGCATTCCAGCTGAGAATCAAACCAGAGAGCCTCTTGTTGGGAGGTGATAATGCTACCGCTGCACCACCGTGCTGTCCAACACATACTAATGGCTTACTAACAACTTCAACTAGGAAGATCATGGGATGGTTAAAATATGCTGTTTTTACTTTAAAAAATATGTTTTAATGAATTAGCATGATCCATTTCTATTTACCATGGATATCAGTTAAGAAATTCCTAACATAGAATGTGTCAGACACTTTCAATGTGGAACTTTGAGGAACATGAACTGTTTAAGGCCCTGAAATGAGGTACATTCCTCATAATAAAGTACACTTATGGTGTATGATTCTGCATCTATCCCCTTACATACCCCAAACCTTACTTTAACCTACAAACTCTCACAGCCATACTCCTACTCCTAAAGACAAAAATTTCCATATATCAGAAAATTTGACTTTAGTAAACAACTCCACATATCTCCATATAAGCAAACCTCACACACCATATGGAACATTAATGTTTCAAGCATTGACATTTCCAACATTTGAAAACAAAGTCTTTAAACACAAAACACACACTAGTTCACTTTGTTGATAAAAGCAGATTTGATAAAGTGAACTGTAACCACACAAACACACACACAGACACACAGACGCACACACACACACACACACACACACACACACACACACACACACACACACACACACACACACACACACACACACACACACACACACACATACATGTATATATGATTATAAACGGGTTGCCGATCATATTCGACTTATTATGCGGTTAAGTGGGCGTTCGATAGACATGCATTGAATGGGGGTGCCTTTGTTGAAGGTTGGGCATCGGGCTGGCAACTCGACACCATAAAAATCAACTGCCAATCATTAGCAGACCGGAGTTCCGCTGTGGCGACCCCTAACCAGGAAAAGCCGAAAGACAAACAACGACAACAACATGTGTTTCAGAGGTGGATGCCAAGAAATTCACCTTGACAGTGAAGCTCAAGAAGTGAATCTTGGCATCCATGTCAAAAACACATAAAAAAGGGTCATGATTGGAGACCAGATCAGAATTCTTTGTAGTGCATGGAGCTTTATCTGCTCCATGTACTACTAGTTACAGAAAAGAAAAGAAAAAGCACTAAGTCACAAAGCCATAAAGCACTTAGTAATTACTGTTAGACAGTTTAAGAAATCTATGTTTGCACTCACCTTGCCATGCCTCTCAAGTGTCTAGATTTTTGCCTCATATATTTGATCTGTTCTTCATAAAATTTGTGTTTTTTTGACAAATCACTGAGGACTGAAGTCACTAAATAATGACATAAATGTGACTTTCAAACTGTGTATCATTCAGAAAATGCAGACTTACCCAAATTCTATTATTCCATCAACTTTTTAAGTTTATAAGTCAGGGACACATTAATGGCACTGACAAGAGGCAGAAAGAAATCTGTTTTCTTATGCCACTGTTGTTCGTCAGGCAGTACTGGCAGATTTGATGATTAATGTGAGACCCATCTTTAACAAGCTGAACAGGGTATGCTTAACCTTTGTTAAGACTGGGTATTGTGCTACAGTAGTGCCTAACTGATTTGTCTTTTTCCAGATACTGGAGCATAATCACCAGGCTCCAAGCACTACATATAGTTAAAGTAAAAGGTATAGATGGTGAATACATTACAGTTATCTTTAAAAATGTGATTTTATTAACAAAATGTCAAAGTCAAGCAGGCTTCTCCATATTAGGAACTGAAAATACAGTGACGGAAAAGAAACTGCATCATTTAGTAGATCTTTAATGAACATAATACTTCAGTGTAATAGTCACTTCCACACCTGCTGTACTAAAAGTTATTTAGAATGGAGTTCATAGTCCAAATTGTAGCTTTACACAGATTTATTAATGCGCACAATATGTGTACACTAAGTGTACACGAGCAGTGTTGAAGAACATTCCCTATCACATTTTTTGTGCTTTCTAGTCACTCAGAAAGATTATACTGTTTATGTCGTCAACACTTTGTGGTAACCTTCATGAATCCCTCTGGATATTTAAGGCTGCAAGGAAATTGTTAAGAAAACTAAAATTAAGAGGAAGAAAGTGTGAGTTAATCTTCTGTCTGTAAACGTCGAACGGTATACACTTAGTGTAAGCGTTAATGAATTCCAGGGATAGTATTCAAATACCAGCCTTTTGTGAAGCAAAAATACATTAAATAACAAAAAGTCTCTCTTCAACAGGTTTTATACTGGCAAGCAGAAACAGTGCCTTAAAACAATGCCTTCTGAAAAGTTAAAAGTGTGGAGCATACAGGTAGCAGTTTCTGCTGACAGTGCTTTGTCTGATAAATAGATCCAATGTCTTAAGCACACAAATAAATTCTCTGCAACAAGAGTAAAACAGTCTTTGGCTTATGATACCTTCACTGGTTAAAAAAATGGATCTCACTGACTCCTAACTTCTTTGTGATAAAAAGCCATTCTTGATCTTAGTGATCTGGGCTTCCATGGGCAGAACCAAATTCCAGATTACAACCTTCCATCTCAGAAGCAAACTATCTTGCTTCTTAGCATTTCACATTGTCAATAAGATCCTTTGAATTCTGCCAATTTTTTTTTTTTTTTTACTGGTTTGATAAAGCTAGCATTTTACAGCTGACCTTTCTTGCCTGAGATTACAGCTGATTTCATTAATGGGGACTAGTCTTTAATCAGTGTTTCTGTGTTTCTTCCCATTGCTTAAGTCCGTTTCCTTTCTCAAATGCTCAACATAAAAACTATCTGCAGTAGAGAAGGCAGTCTTGTCCTTAGCCTCTCTATTTCTTTAAATCTCTCAGTATCCTTCAGTGTAATCCAGGGTACTAAGAAATCTGACTTGATCTGGTGATTCCATTAGCTCCTCTACTTTAGACATAATCAAGTAAAAACACAGCAACCTAAAACTGCAACTAAATTATGAAATAACTCCAACAGTTTGTCAGCACCAGTTGATATAAACAAAATCCACAGCCATGTAAAATAAAAAAAAATAAGTTATGTACTTACCACAATGTTCCATCTGTGTTTTCCATTTTCCTTCTTCCTCAACCTGTGGGTTTTGGATCCGACCCTCAGATCCGATTCGGCCACTTTCCAATGCTTAGGCTGTGAAGCTTGAGCTCCTCCCCTACACTTAATGCCTCATTTCCCCAGATTGAAGCTAACATATTTTCAAAGTATATATATATATATATATATATATATATATATATATATATATATATATATATATATATATATATATATATATATATATATATACTGAAATAACAGTTCTTTAATTCTGAAACAGCCGACTCCACTTCAGCAAATTTCCATTCTATCGAAAGCACAGACTACTGAACTTTCTTCCCTGGGAAACAAACCACTTATTCACCAGGGTGAACTTTGCCCTTTTCCCAAAAGTAGTGCGATCTTGGAGTTGGTATATTTTTTTAGGGGGGGGGGGGGGAGCCCCCATTTGGGTGGGTTTAATTTGTTTTTGCTCATTTTTTTCCCTGGTGGCTAAGTCAGGGAAAGGAGTTTGGTAGTCCATGCTTTCATTTTAATGGAAGTTCTCTGAAGTGGAGTTGGCTGTTTGGAATTCGAACACATATAATTTCTGTGAGTAAAAGTAGACCCATATATATATATATATATATATATATATATATATATATATATATATATATATATATATATATATATATATATATATATATACCAAAATAATGTCCGTAATATCAGAAAGCAACTAAAAAGGGTAGAGCAAAGATAAGGAGCCCAACAAAGAACAATGGTTTCTATAAGCATGTCCATCAGGTCCTTCATAAGATGGACAGCAGGAAGGAGAGTGGGGAGGTTGAGGAAGAATGAAAATGGACAGCACAGATGGAGCATTATGGTAAGTACATAACTTCATCTGATGTTGTCATTTCCATTCGTTCTTCAACCTGTGGAACAGAGTCTCAGCTACAATAATCCCGGGTGGCCTTCATGGAAGGATATTTCAGAACACTGCAGGACCAAAGGCAGCTCTATTTCCAGAGATAATGTCTAGTTTATAGTAGGAAATAAAAGTGTGAGAATATGACCAAGAAGCAGCTGAACAAATATCATCAAAACTTTTGCCCAAATGACTTCAGCAGTTGCCATTGATCTAGTAGAGTCAGCTTTGACTTGTTTGGGTAAGGAAACACCATTAGATTCATAAACAAATGAAATTCAGTCTGTTAACCATTTAGTTAAAGTGGTCTTGGCCACTGGTTTTGCTTTTCTGATATCCAAAAAGGATATGAGAAGCTGGTCAGATTTTCCAAAATATTTAGTTCAGTCTAAATAAAACACAACTGCCTATGAACATTTAACAGATGAAGAGTATATTCCCCTTAGATTTGATAAGTGGGAATAAAGACTGGTAAGTTGATAGATTGGTTAATATTGTTCTCTATGGCAACTTTAGGTAGAAAGGACGGATCGGTATGTAAGGTTACTTTGTCTTTATGAAAAATTAAATAAGGATATTTTGATGAGAAAGCGTGCAATTCAGATACTCTTCCTGCAGAAGTGATAGCAATTAGAAAAATAGTCTTCCATGATAGGAATTGCAAATCTGCTTTGGCATATGGCCTAAAAGGGGGGGGGTGTGAACTAGTGCCTGTAACATCATAGCTAGGTCCCAAGGAGGTGTTGGATCTTTAACTGGAGGGTGAAGTAGGAAAGTACTCTCTGAGAAAAGCCTTACACAATTTAGATGAAGCTGAAGACGAGGAATTTTCTCAGATATGATCATTTGAAATGGCTGCTTATTGTAATTTCACAGTATAGTGATTTGTCCCATCATAGAATATATGAGCAAGAAAATCTGGAACTGCTGGAATAGAAGAAATAAAATGATCTAACTGCTTCTGTTCAGCCCATATAGAGAATCATTTCCATTTGCTCTTATAGATTCTCCTAGTAGATGATTTGTGGGAGGAGATCAGAATATTTTGGATTGGGGATGACAGCCTGGAAAATCTAGCCATTATTGGAACTGGAGAAGCCATGCAGTTAGTTTTAGGTCTGGGAGATCGGGGTGAGTTTGCCATGATGAATGAGACAGCAGATCTGGACTTGGTTACAGCTTCCACAGAGGGCAAATCAGATGAGACCAAAGGAAAGTGGATCAGATTTGTAGAGGCCAAAAGGGAGCAATGAATATAACTTTGATCTTTAACTTGAATGCTTTCTGAAGAAATCTGAGTGTTAAGAGAAGAGGTGGGAAAACATAAAGTAGACTGAGAGGCCAAGCACAGACTGGAGCATCTCTGGGTAACTGTCCCTGAGGGGGGATCATGGAAAAGAACCTGATGCATTTTTGTTGTTGTGGGGAGATGCAAAGAGATCACAGCAAGGTTGACCCTATTTGTAGAAAATCATATTCGCCACTGACTGATTCAGATACCACTTGTGAAGCATCAGTAAGACTCTGCTGACCCTGTCCACTAGGATGTTGCACTCCCCCCGAATTTGCACTGTGATCAGAAAGGTATCTATGCTTCAGGCTGGGATCAAGACATTTTCAATTCAGAGCTCTTCCTTTTGATTTCACCACAGCATTGAAAATTGACTGTAGAGTGGCCATACTGGCGGAGAAGGATTTTCTTTCCTTATTGGACATGGACTCAGGGAGTGCGCTAGAGAGTTATTTGATTAAATCCCTTTGTAGCCTAGTAAAATGGGAAAGATAGTTTAAGGTTCATAAGGCGAAGGTAGATGAGGTGTAATCTCTCATGCCAAATCTGTTCATGGCCCTAGACTTCCTGTTAGGGGGATGGACAGTGGAGATTTCCTGGGCCAGCTTCTTCTTTGTGGCTACCACAACAACCATGGCATCTAGCAGGATTCCTTTGGTCCAATGGAATCAGTGAGAGGGAGCACTAAGGATCTTGTCTGCACATCTGGGAATACGTTCTACAGTGTCCGAGCCTTTCCATACCCTGCTTGATACCAGGTTGATAAGTCCAGCAACGGGGGGGAGGGGCACCCAAGATGTAGACAGGCCAGACCCAAAAGCCTCCAATAACATGATTTCCTCAGGGGAAGGGTTTTGGGAAGACCATCCACCTTTTTGGTGCAGGATTTCTAAGATTTCTCCAAAACAGACATCCTCAGGTGGAGATCTGGTGGACACTTCCCCTTCCTTGAAATTGGTGTCTTCTGTAATTGATTCTTTTGAAGAATCCAAGTGCCTCTTTTTTCACCTTCCCCTCCAAGGAATTTCCTCAGCAGGGTGGTCTGGGGAGACATTGTGAGAGATCTGGGGTTCCAAAATGGAAGTACCTGAAGGCGTTGCTGAGACAGCTGTCCAAAGGGTGGCAGTTGTGAGGTCTCAAAGACAGTAACCATAGGAGTGAGGAGTGGATCTGAAAGCGTGGGAGCTGAGGAGCTCATGGGCATGGACAGAAACCTCTTCCCCACCTCAAAATTGGAAGGGAGGGGCCAGAGACAATGAAGACCATCCCACCTGAGCTAAAGCTACTGGGGCAGAGAATCACCTAGCTCCCTCTGCTCTAAGCTCTGAGAGGGAAGTCTGGGCCAAGCTGTCAAACACTGATGCTCTGAGGAGAAGTGATAGCTCTGAAAACTTCACAGTTGAGGTCAATCCCTCTGAGCTGACATCAAGGCTTCAGCTCCTGGAGCCGGTCTGCCCCAACACGGTCAAGGCTGAGTGACTCAGGGAAGCTGTCGGGGTCAAAGAGAAAATCACTATCGGCTCTGACACCTTATCTCTTGAAGCCTTCAGATCTGAGGGCTCCAAAGTAGCAGGTCAGATTAGAGAAGGAGCTAATGGTTTAAAAGTTTATTGTCTGCCCAAGGACCCAGTAGGGGATGGGGCTGGTAAGACCCACATCTGGATTTGTGTCTGAAGAAATTGCCTCATCAATCTGTCCACCTCTGTTTCAGAAAGGCTATGGGAGGATCTGATGGATGATGCTGTAAAAGGTGTACTGAGTGTAGTCTTGGGAGATCTCTCATTAAGAAGGAGGAGGCTCTGAAGACAGAGAAGCTCACAACCAAGGAGATGACTGCACTGACTTACACGGTTCTGAGGATTTTGGACCCGGCACCCTAGGAGCCTTGGATGGAGGCTTGTCAGAGGAAGATGAGACTGACTTTCCTGGGGAATATTTACTGAATTCCAGGATGTTTCTATGCTGAAGAGGCAGAACCTGCAGAAAGGGCCGAAAAAGTTAGGCCCTTTAGAATAAGTTTATTTTTTCTGTTTATTTCTTCTGTTGGCCAATGCTCTCTGGTGAAACCCCTTGCAAACAGAGCAGGAGGCTTCTAGGTGATCAGGGCCTTGAAAATATTCACACTTCCTGTAAGCATCAGATAAGGGGATCTTGTGCCCATGGGAAGTGCAGTTTTTAAAGTCTAAAAGCTTATCAGACATGTTCTTAACAGTTAAGAAAGAAAGGAGAGAGTAAAGGGAATTTACTCCCACCAAAGAGAAATGGCCAGTGATTGCTATTTTAAAGTAGAAAATATGAAGACTTTTTTTATATACAGAAAAAGAGGTAGGAGATAAGAAGGAAGTACAACTCTAAAAGATATAAGATAAAAAAGAGAGAAAAAAATAAACTTAACTGTCAGTGTCTAAAAACAGAGCTTGAGTAAGTGTATCACAATGCTTTTACTATGAGCGGCAAACAAGATCTGGGAGAATGAGGCATTATGCATAGGGGAGGAGCTCAAGCTTCAGAGCTTAAGCTTTAGAAAGCATTCAAGTCAGATCCAAGGGTCAGATCTGAAACCCACAGGTTGAGGAATGAATGAAAATGACAACATCAGAGCAATTGCTATTAGAAAGGTAATGTTAAGAAGTTTCATTGTCCCTACTAAGGCAGGTGTTTTTTTATAATAGTTATAAAGTCTTCACCACATAGACGCACAGTACTGAGTTTGATTCTGACCTCAAATTATTGAGTTAGGCTATAGTAGTCTTTAGATTGACTGCCCATTATTTAACTAATATGAGTATGAAAGGATTTCATGAGAACCAAACTTACCACCCCTTAGCTTCCTTAAAAATGGTTGGCATAAATGACATCACCAAATTGATAACTACATTTAAAGAAACCGCCTTTAAAAGCAACAGTAAGATCATATAGGAAGTAACCAACATTAAAACCAAGACATAAGTAGGTTGTAATATTTAGTAGTCTACAAATAAAATATTGAATACCAAAATGTGAATATTAATAAAACCATATGAGTACATCACAATATATTTAAAAAAGTCATGCATCAGTGTGACATCATTTGTTTGCTAACTTGTTAGATGACTCCTTACATACAATTTCATAACACAATATTTATTCTACCAAAGTCACAATGCATGTGGCATCCTGCGGTTCAGTTTCACATAGCCACCATTTAACAGTAGCTAGCAAAGCTTTCTGAAACATGCTTATTATTAGGATGTCTAACGTAGACACCTTGCTATTAAGACCTTTTGGGTCAAACCAGAACTTTACTATGTGTTTCAACTCATACAGTTGTCATCTTATTCTTCTCACTGCTTCCAACTTGCTTGCTTTAGTTTATCTCTCTTACAGAATTCCCATGTTGTAATTACCCCAATTATTGCACCTGACTTTACTACAGATCCTCTCTCACACAAAGAATTCCATGTTTTAATGTCCCAGCCTTAGCTACTCCTTTCATTCAGTTTTAACTTCTTCCCACATATGAAAATATTTGAATTTTATTTTTGATTAATATAATGTAAACATATAAGAAATGCATTTTCATGTTGTTCAGTGTATATCTATATATACATAGCTGTATTCATAAACATTGAAGACACCTGTGATTGACGTACTGACTTTTAACATCTATATGTTGAAACCATGTACGTTGTTAAGCAGCTACACATGTGGCGTGAAACAGCTTCAGTGCATGCAAAAAATATAAAAAAATAAATTAACACAAAAATAAACAAATAAAACATCAATTTTTGAAGGGAACAACCCCCCTCACTCCTGATAATTAAATATGCAGGCTCTGAGATTGCACATATTCCACAGCCCCTGGAATTTTTCTATCTTGGAACCTTTGAAACCAGCTGTTTAATAGATCATAAATGGTTGAATAAAGCGCTGTCACCCAAGCATTTACTAAACCAATGGGATGAAACCTGTTTGTATCTATCTATTTATCTATATTTGTATATATCTATATATCTATATCTATCTATATATATATATATATATATATATATATATATATATATATGTATATATATATATATATATATATATAAAACTGTAAATAAACACACAAATATCTGTTTATGCATATGCCCAAAACAATTGCCATGTACTTATGTTAAAATTATTGTCACATACTAAAACATTTGTTTTGCATTTTTTGTACTGCTGTTTCTGTAATGTCTTCAAGGCTAGGTCATGCCTGAAAAGTGTTCTCAAACTAGTGTACTTACTTAGTTAAAAAAAAGTGTAAATGAGTCAGTTAAACAATGAATCAACCAATCAATCAAATCTTGGCATTTTAGATTTGGAAATGGACCATTTATAAAACATATGCACTTGGTTCTCTGAAGTGACCCTGATACTTGTCAGTAAGTCCTTTCCCTCAGTGTTAACGTGACCACATCCTTGACATGGAATGTCTATATAGACACGGGAGAGTATCCTTGAGAGGTATGCTGCTAAAATTCATGCCCAGGAGGATTGGTCCCAGCCCCCTTGGATGACAATTTTTTTTTTAAATCACAAGCTGTACCTCAGGGTCATCATCACAGTTGAGAAGTTTGATAGGCAGTGCAGACCTTGGCTGGGCAATGGAATTATCTACTACTACCATTCCTTTCATAGCGGTGGTAATTGTATGAATCAACTGTTCCATGGTGGCCATCCTTTGACTCTATGACCCCTATGATAAGACACCAAGACTTCAACAAACTGAATACTTTGCGCTTCATGATACTGGGATTTAACACTCACTTTCTCATCTGTGACAGGCAGAATCAGAACTTCAATTAGTATTAGCTTCCCACTGAATCTTTCCATTGTAGAAGGTATAGTTTGTTTCCAAATATAAAGTGATTAAAAGTGTTATTGCTAAAAATAACATCTTTGAAGAAGTGACCAAGCCATTAATAAAGTTCTTGAACCCATCTTACAATTTTTAACAAAATAGCACTTAATATTGCCAGCTTTGTCAGAGTAGAGCATACTCCTGACAATGATCCAACTAATCCAAGATCAATTAACAGGTCAGGTGCCAAATATAGCTGGCAGCTGTGGATGGAAGACAGCATCCACGTTTGGTTCACACAACCTGAGGGAAGGGGAGTGGTTCTGGTTTGTCATTTGTGTGACATCTAGTTTAAGCACTGGGTGTTGCATTCTTGGAGCACAGGCATGCACACACATGTTGTCACTATGTAGGTGCACTGGAGAAGGAAGGCTATAACCTCAGGCACATTTCCCACTGCTAGCAGCATATGTGAGCTCACAGGAGCTACTACAGAGAAGGGTGGGTATTCCAAGGGGCATGGTAGGTCTCACCTTTTGAACTGAAAGTGTAGCTCTCTCACCTCTCTCACCACAGTAAATGACTGCCCCTTAAACACAATAGAACAAATGGGCTAGCTGAGTAATGATAGTGAATCCACTGGGCAGGTTCAGTGGAGAACCAATATCTATCTATCTACCTATCTATCTATCTATCTATCTATCTATCTATCTATCTATCTGTCTATCTATCTATCTATCTATCTATCTATTACAGAATAAAAAAGGATTTAAAGAACAAAACTAAGTTAGTCCAGAAAATATTATTCCTTCTAAGCCATTATTACATTCAATTCTGACATGTGCAAACAATGCAAGATTATTGGACATGGTCCTTAAACTGAAAATCATATTTCTGGTAGAGTCTTAGCATTGAAAAAGTATTTCCTCTTTTCTGCTACTAATTTGGTCTGTCATGGACAGGGTAATGCTTGCTAATGCTTTTATATTGGAAAAACATTGAGGGCAATTCCATATACAACCTATGAACAACTGCCCAAAACAAGCACAGTGTCCTTTCTAGACAAAGCACAGTGTTACTTCTAGATGTAGCATAGTGTGCTCAGATAAATAAAATGGGATTTACATGTACTGGAGAGGAATGTTGTATGAGAGAGGAGGCATTGCTGAAACATCTGTTAGAGACTCTTGAGCTTGTTTGCCAGGTTAGATTCAATACTTTTAATTAATGCTGCTTAAACAACACCTTGAATTTTTAATGTGTACAAAAGTCCCATCCAGAGGTCCTAGAAGCTGCTAAGGCTTGGGAGGCAGAGGGCAACAGGGTCACATGTTGTAAAACAGGGCAAATATTTATTTATTTATTATGTACTACCATAAGAGAAGAAGATAATAGAATTTAAAATATAAATGTGAAAGTTACTATAACATAAAAATGACAGAAAATATTACTTTTCTCTACAAAATAGTATTTTTTGGTTACTTCATAAAAATACAGCAATGATATGGCTGAGATACATACTGTTTGTCAGGTTGAAAAAACACAAAATACATATTTTTGTGAAACAAATAGCAAAACCAGAGCATCCTAATGTGACTACTGGTAGTACCTAGCCATTAAGAACAATATGTCTGCAACCACTCAAGGTATTACAGCAATTTCCTCAGCATAATATATTATGACCATTGGCTAAGAAATGTACTTAGATGGTTGCTCCAGCTATAAAGACACATACACAATGTTGCCTTCTTATAAAGAAGTTTACTGCAAATGAGTCCAAAGTGGATGGAGGGGCGCAAGTCAAGTGACAAAAAGTGATGTAGTAGCACCTCAGTAAAAAAAGTATTTTATGACATTTTTGTACTTAGGATACTCATTAAATGTTCATTATAATATCTGCAATGAAAACAGAGTGTAAAGCTCATGAACTAAAGCTACTGCAACCTGTGTTTGAAAGGGTATATTTCTGTTTTCCTTTGTGGTTTCATTATTGAACTTTCAGGTAACAACATAGTGTCCAGTAATAAATCACACTTAAAACTGCAGTTCTAATCTCAGAGCTTATTAGTACAACACACCTCTATATTTCACCCCATTGCCTTAGCCACCTAAAAGCATGGCATTGTAGCCACAGCTTAATACCACTAAAAACAAATTTGTTTTTCTGATATAATATAGAGGAATTTGTTTTCAAATGTATTAGGAATCTTCAGCTATTATTTTACTTAGAGTATCAAGCAGAATTTCACTGCAGCACCCACAATGAAAAAAGTACAATACAAAATGTCAGATGGGCAGTAAAGGCACATGAGTTCAAGCCAAAGCATCTATCTTTGTTTTCTTTTAAGATTATTGTGTTGAGCCCTCTTTACCCTGGAGCAGTAACTAAGGAGCCTCGATCCCCACCTATCTCTGGTAAGGGAGTGTCACTAAAAGCAGGGAGAGAAATACACAATTTCCCCTAAGAGTACACTGGGAACAGGTTCCAAACCTGGGGCTGGACTATATGCTTCACTCCAGGTCCCCAAAAGTGACACCCCACTAACCACTGCAGATCACTGTCCCAGTTCTAGGTAACTGATGCACTCACTCTTAAATGTCTGACATTCACACATACACACACTCTTGGGAAAGACTGGCACATATTTACCTGCTGTATCCCTTTTCTCAAATTATAAGGCAACGGCTGACACTAGTCAAATACCACAATACCCTTCAAAAGGGGTGTTCAATTATATTGGGTAAAATAGATATTGATACAAATGGTAGCATGTAACACAAGCAGTAAGGCCTTTCTGAGTGGCCATGGTGTTATCACAATAAGCATAAACACTCTCAAGTTATTAAAAGTATTCACTAAATAATCAGCCGCAATAAGAGGTAGTAAAATATTTAATAATAAATAACAGGATTTGAAACATGTAAACACTGAGTAACTGATTCCAATAAACAGCAGGAAATATGAAAATAATACTGTAGGATAGATATCATATTGTTTTTAGAAAACCTCTAACAAAATAGCTGTAGTTCCGTGACTATCTGAGGATTAACTCTCCCTATCTAATCTGACTAACTCAGCAAGGCAAGATTATACTTTTACTTCCGTAAGGTAAGATGAAGAATTATGTACACACTCTAGGTTGTTGTCTGTCCTCAGTGACTGGACAACTACTCTAGAAACAAAGGGATTACTACTACCGAACAGCTCTGGAAAACAAATCTGAACAACTGACTCACAACCTGCATTTATAGCAGATTTTTTAAAAGTAACAGGAAGCTGCTGTGAGAATTCTAGTCTTTCATATCAGACTTTGAAAAGTAAACAAATAGCTGCATGAAAATTCTATTCTCCCAACCCTAGCACAAAATGACATCACATCTAGGTAAGCTGCATTACATATATTCAGAATTCTCTTTAAAGAAAACATGTACATTTGATCAGCGAGAAGAACACTGTTTGACATTCAAACATCTTGCATAAAATCAGAGTGATAATCAAAAGACAGACTTATTTCCTTGTCGTTGGTCATTTTCAAGGCAACCATAGAACTTTATTTGTCTTTCTTTCCAGCTGCACTCCACTCTTTACACAGTTGCTTATCTGTAGACCTTTTTCCTTTTCCACTTTTCTCCCACCCAGCACTCTTTTCTCCTTGTTGTTTTCTGCTAGCTATCTCAGCCTATAACTGGTAGTGTGAACCAGCCATTTTTATTTTCTTCTAATCTCCTCCCAGCAGAAATTGACATCTGCAAACTTACGTGTTTTTTTTTTTTTTTGCAGGATTCTAGACCAGGGCCAGCCCACTTTGTCCTCATAACACTCAGGTCGACTCCACTCCCCTACCCTACCCCCATTCCCACACCCCCATCTTTCTTAGGTTTATACTTCTTCATACCACTCCCACTATCTCATCATCCAATGAGCTACACTATAACCACACCCACACTCTTCACACATTTCACTTTAAATGCTCCTTGCTCTAACCAATATCCCATGCATTTTAATTAGTTCACTTATCCTATCAATTTTTATCTGTAAAATGTCTAACACCATACAGCTAACAATTTTCATCTCATCTCTCAGTATTTCTCTCCTCATATTGACCCAAGCCACCTTTTTCCACTATATACAATGCAGATTTCCTCCAAAAAAACCCACCCTAGTTATTACAACAGAACCAAATGTAATGAGTTTCTCAAACATTTCCTCAACAATATTTAATTGCTATAACATATTACCTTATAAACTCAAACTTCTCCCCATTAATAACAGACTCAAGCTAACTAACAATACTTTATCTGAGTCCTTTATTAAATACTTTTATTTTGCACACATAATAATTTGGGTCTATGTTATATGTTTGAACGCTTAATTGTTCGAACCACCAATGATCGAACGTTAGTGATCGAACAATTAAATGTTCAAACATATAAAAAATAATATTTACAAAAAAAAAAAAGAAAATGTAAGGGGTGTAAGCAGGGGGGCAAGACCCCCTGCACCCCCCACACCCCCCACTGCTTAAATATACTGACTCCGAGATCACACTTCGGTGTGTTACAGTGCAGAAATGGAAAATTTCCCATTTCCTACACTGTAGCGGGATCTTGGAGTTGGTATATTTAAGTAGCGGGGGGTGTGGGGGTAAAGGGGTGCTTGCCCCCCCCCCGCTTACACCCTTTAGTTTTTTTTTTTAGTTTATTTTTTTTTAATTTTTTTAAAAATATTCAAACATTTAAATGTTCGATCACTAAAAGTCACTCTTTAGTGATTCGAACATTTAAATGTTTGAATATGTAACATAGACCCAAATAATCCACCCCCAGTTATCTCAAAGCAGCAATATTCACCCAAACCTCAGCCCTTCCCTCTGCCAATACAAACAAATCTCCCTTTCCTTCTTTAAACACAGCCACAAACGCTTGAAACCTTGCTATAATAATCAATACAAGGAGTATCTGTAATAAAATTACTGAATTTCAAGGCTGGCTCTCTCAATACACACCTGATATAGTAGCTGCTACAGAAACATGGCTAAAGCCTCACATATTAGACTCTGAAATAGTGCCAAATGGCTACAATACCCTTCAAAAAGATAGACTCTCAAGGAAAGGTGGTGGTGTAGCTATAATCTGTTGTAACTATTTAACCATTACATCCTTTCCCAAACCCATCCCAGCTTTCAGCAATATGGAATTTCAATTGGCATCACTACAAATAAACAGTAATAAAAATGTATGCATAACAGTAATATACATTTCCCCTGGTCATAATACATCTACTCTTGAAAATTTCCTAGCATGGGATACTCAGACTTCATCTAACAATTCCATTATTCTAGGAGATACTAACATTAACTGACAAAACCTGACCACAGACTCCCCTGATCACTGTATAAGTCTGTACAGGTTCACACAACTGGTCACATGTCCCACATGAATACTAAACAATCATCTGGTATCCACCCTAGACAGGATCCTTCTCTCAGATCCACAAAAATACTTAGACACTAGTACCCTTCCTAACATTCTCAGTGACCATCTACCTGCCCTTACACATAGAACCCATACTCAGATCCCAAAATCCCACTTATATAGAGCATCCAGGAACCTAACTAATTTTAACCAAACAGCCTTTAACAATGCTCTAAATGCTCAGAATTGGTCCCAACTAAAATCCTTACCATTAGAAGAAGCAGTACTAAACACTTTAACCCTGCTGTGATACAAAAGAACAAACCTCAATCATGCTCCCTGGTTTAGCAAACCAACTATACAAATACTTCTTCCAGAGATTAAGCCTGGAAAGAATGGCATAAAAATGAAACACAAGCAAATTAAATTAATTTCAAATAACTTCACAATAAATCCCCCCAAAAATATTCAAAATGATAAAAGAAACTACTTCTCACAATAATTATCTGGTTCAAGAAATATTCCGGAAATCAGTCTCTTCACTCCTTAATCCTGGGATACCACAAAACCCATCACCTTTTCCTGACAAATACCCACAATAAAAAGCCCATATTTTTAACTCTCATTTCATAGATAGCATCTCTAAAGTAGTCAACAACCCCCACACCCAAAACCGATGAAACCCCCAAAAATAAGATAACCGCCACAAACTCACCTCATAAGGATCCTGGCATGCACCCCTTATTCTATAATGAAATAGATAACAACACCCCAACAATTCCAACTTTCTCCCTAAAATCCATGCCCACCTTCCTAATACTCAAGTTACTATACAAACTAAAACATTGCTCCTTATCTGCTGACAACCTCCTATCCGAATATATGAAAATCAGTGCCAAAGCAATAATTTACCCTGTCAGCATTCTAATTAATAGCTCTATCTCAGAGTCTGTAATCCCTCAAATATGGAAAAAATCCATTATAACCCCATTGCACAAAGGCAGAACCACAAACAACTTAACTAAGTATCGGCGCATTTCCATTCTCTCTCCATTATTTAAAATATTAGAAAAAAATTATTTTGCTCGATATTCATATTCATATTATATTTTTCTTCTGTTTAAGTATTTTTTGCACTGTTTCAACCTTTTTGTATTGCTTATACTTTTTTGTATTGTTTATACTTTTTATAATTGGAGCTTTTCTCCTTGGGCCTCTGCTAAAAAGGGGTTTTCCTGCCCAGTCAGACTATCTCAGTTAACAAATGTCAAATAGATAAAAATAAATAAATACATTCAGCTATTAAAACACATCTGTGATAATCCCTTGCCCCTACCCAACATGGTTTTCATGTCATTTACTGTTACTGTGAACAAGGCTTTGGACACTAGTCTACTAACATCTGTACTTTTACTTGACCTGTCCAAAGCATTTGACACAATATGACATAATAAACTAATTCAGTGACTTGCAAAATTAGGATCCTCCCAACATACCCTTACCTGGTTCTCCAACTACCTGAATAACAGACAGCAATCAGTTAAATGGCAAAATAAACAATCCGGATACATAGTCAATAAAACAGGTGTCCCACGTGGGTCTATTCTGGGATCTTTGCTATTTAATTTATAAATGATCATTCTGTCTCATTTCAAAGTTCAGTCATCCAATACACTGATGATTCTACAATTATATCCTCCTCTAGTAACTTCTGTGACCTCCAAAAAATAACACAAAAGGCCTTTACAAACATATAAACTTGGCTAAATGGAGCACAATTTCTAAATCTCCAAAAATCTAAACTACTATTGTTTTCATCTATGCCACATCTACATGCCTTTATGATTTACTCCCATAAAAGGACCAAAACTGAAGTAGTGAAGTCAGCAAAATTACTAGGCATTACTATTGATGATAAACTATTCTTTGAGCAACATATTCTAAACACAATAAAAAACCCACTTTAAACTAGGTAAGCTATGTAGACAGAAATCATACATGGATAAAACCACAAAAATAAAGCTGGCAAATACCCTCCTATTCCCATCCCTTCTCTATGGTTCCCCTACTTTTACTAACCTACATTCATCCCTAAGCAAGAAACTACCACTGGACTATCATAGGTTCATAGGTGTTTACTAGGTTAATAACCACAAAGGCCTTTTTTTCCAACAAATATCTTTATTAAATTTTCACACATGACATAGGAAATCTTACATTTATACAAATGAAAAACAATCAACATGACACCACTTTAGTTGCAAACAGTATACATCACAGACACCATTGAAACAACTGTATTTGCAAACATTATACATCACTTATAATCTATCCACTTATTGTCAGTTAAGCATTGTATACCTCATTCAAATCCTGTGTCTTAAACCTCATTCCTGCTCTGCATATATTGTTCCCACAATTCCCATTTTTCCTGTGTAGTTTGCTCCCACCCTTTTCTAAAGATCCCAATTCCAAAAAGTCATTTTATCTCTGTTAGTGTATTCATTGCTTCTAGTAAAGTTGGTCTAGACTTTGATTTCCATTTTCTAGTAATTGCTTTTTTGGCAGCCACCATAATTAGACTCAGAAAGGCTTTACTGTGTCTAGGCAATTCTGATTCTGTATCATAACTCAAAAAATCATCTCCCAAGTTAATCCAATCTGCTCACCCAACATCTCCAACATAGCAGTCTGCAGGGAATCCCTAAAGTCTGCCAGTTGATTACACTCCCAACAAGTACATTCCCAGCCACCTGTTTCTTGCCCGTCACACCTCCCACACTTGCTATCCACCTGAGGAAAAATTCTTTGGAGTCAGCTTGGGGTATAAAAATACCTATGTAAACACTTCCAGGCAAAGATCCTAAATCTTCTAGATGTTGTTGTATATTTGGGAGATATGCATATATTTCCCATTGTCTCTTTGTGAATTGCTTCTCCAACCTCTATTTCCAATCCTTTCTATGCTCCTCTGATTGATTCTTATAATTATCATGCAGTATTTTATATGCTTTACTAATTATTCCTTTTTTAATGGCAGCATCTATTCTAGATTCTATTAAAAACTCTACCAGTGCTGGTCTTTCATTCAGGAACCCCCTAGTTCTTTCTCTTTGTCTATGCATGATATTAATCCTCGATAAGGAAGTCAATCTAACCTGAAATCCAAATAAATCATTGGCCTCTTCCCATTCTATTACCTTTCCCTTTCTAGTTACTTGCTTCCAATACATTGGTTCCTTTGTCAGTTTTCTCCAATAAATTCCAGCCCCCTCTTGCCTATTGTCTGTATCCCTGACCACAGTCATTCCCATCAGCAAAATCTCTTTTTTCCATTCTAGTGCTGGTTTGGTTCTTAGAATACTCCCTGCTATTGTATGAATATAATACTCTGTATGATTGTTGTTCTCCTTGAGTCTGCATCCAAAATCCCAGTCTCTTTTCATTTCTTGAGCATCCTCCCTGTATCAGCATAATTTCTTTCCACTTTGAATTATAGTTTTCTGCTTGTGTTATGTGCAAGAACCTTAACTAAGTCTGCCGTTTTTCTATTGGAAGAATCAACTTATCCCACTTGACCCTTGCTGTCTTCCCTTCTTAGCTAAAATCCTTCAACTCATTTTTAATTGCTATCCACAGCTTTTCCTCTGGTTGATAAAATATAAATGGCCTATGTATAAGACTAAAATCATTTTAATGGCTTGTATCTTAGTATCCATATCCATCCAGTTTCTCAATTTTGTATTATCTTCTGTTTAGTCTCTTCCCACATATCCTTAGCTGCCACAACAGAGTAATTTCTAATCCATACTCCATTTTATGTTTCCATAAATATGGATATTGTTGGACCAATTCATGTGTGGTTGCATAATTTACAGCTATTGCCTTTGTTTTAGCTTCATTAATTTTGTATCCTGAGAAGATTTGAAGCTGTCTTAAAATGTTCCACAACACTGTATTGTCCCTTTTTGGTTTTGTCATGTATAAATTAATATCATCTGCAAACAGAGCCAGCTTTTCCTGACTACCATACCAATTATATACTTGAATTTCTGAATCCCTTATTTTCTTTGCCAATGGTTCTAAATATAATGCAAACAACAGAGGGAAAAGTGGACAACCCTGCCTGGGTTCCTCTACTCAAGCAGAAATTATCGGAGAGGACCCCACCCACCTTAATTTGCACCTCAGATCCCTCATATAGTCTTCTAATCAACCTTATAATAGTATCAGAGAAAGCAAATGCTTCCATCACAAGGGCCTTTTTAAGCCTAGCCATGCATTCCAAATCTCGGACAAGTTCTGATATCCTTGATAAGTGTAAGCGGGTGCTTGGGAGATGAAACATTTAGAAGCTAGGGCCTGGAAGATGAACCATTTACAGGTTGCTTGTGTCCATTAGAGACATAGATGCCAAACAAGGGATGAATTTCTTGTTTCCCATCCAACTGTCCATATTGCACTTGAATTGAGTTAGGGAGGAACTCTGCTTCACATGGATGGGGGGCCTGCTTCAGAGATGGAGTAATCTCTGGGATACATACCTGTCTCTCCAGCAGGTCCTTTTTATATCACAGGCAAGGTTTAAGTCTTTATAATTGGTAATTATGGTGCTGTTTGTTTTGTGGATATGCAGGAGGTCCATCAGAATAGGTCTGACAATACTCTGTACGTCTGGTAAAAATCTCCCCTCAGTAAGTCACAGCAAACTCACCACTGTCAAGCCATTAAGGAATTGAAATCAATACACCCAACTAACACTGGCCCATAAACTAATATATAACACAGATAACGACCCTTCTCTCCATTCTACCATACAATTCTACACCACCACCTAAAGCCTTCGATCCACTAACAAACAACTCCTAAAAGTTTCCAAACCAAATAAAATAGCTGGACAAAGCCTGTACTCACACTCCATATCTAAACTGTGGAATTCCCTACCCACTTTATCGCACAACTGGATTCCTTAAAAAACTTTAAACTCACTTTAAAAATAATTTCCTTAACAAACTAATATGTCCCTGTTTACAAAACCCGAGACCATCTTATGCTTTGTCTAACATATCAAAGTAGTATGTCTCCCATCAATGTCAATACAATCTTTCCCAGTGAATATGATGATAATCTATATTTGTTTCTCGTAATCTCATTATCTAGTCATAATGGGTCATTGTGTTGACATGCATTCTAATTTTGTCTAATAAGAAGGTACAATATGAACCCTATCTAGACTACGTAAATATCTGCACTCTATGTTACTAATCAACAGAAAATCATATATGCCTTAGAACTGTACAAAAACTTTACAATTGATGTATTTTAATCTTTGGCAATTTGTATGAAAACTTTGGATGTTGCTGTATAAGTAATATTGTCTTATATGCTTCTTTGATTTGTAATTGAAGTTTTTCTCCCTGCTCCTCCACTGAAAATTGTTTTTTGACCCAGTGGACATTCCCAGTCAATAAATATCAATAAATGCCAATAAATAAATAATAAATGAATTATTTACAAAATTTTAGCTAGTCATGCTGGCATATGTAACACAGGGTAATTTATAATTATTTACAACTATTTACAAATCCTCAGCTAGTCATGCTAGCACAGATAACAATATCCAAGTACGGTAATTACATAATATTGCAACCAGATTTGATGCAGGAGAAGTGGCTCATTTAGAAACCCTTCTCCTGACGAAATATGTTGTCAAAGTTATTATTTTATGTTACAGTGAAATGTGGTGTGTAAACTCCAACTTACTTTTTTGTCACATTGCTTCTAAAGCAGGACCAGGAATATCGGGAAAATTTCTTTTCCTGGGTACCATCATTTAGTGGCATGAATGAATGGAAAATTTTAAGGCGTACAGTAGCAGCTTGCCAGCAACAGCAATTATAGAGGCTTGTGATGAATGTGCTTCTTCACATCTGCATTTGTAATCATTTTGTTTTGGTCTGACTTAATGGAGGGCTGCAGTAAGGTGTGCAATCGGTAATTTTTTTAACGTGCTGTCATGTGTTCTCCTTTAATTCTGTATTGCCATTTATAGCTCTGCAAGCCTCTGTGACATGCTTCGCCTCAAGGCAGACTGCAATGCACATCTTGTTTGTATGTGTTTGAATGGCTTGTATTTTGCCGGTAATTGCTTTTCTGAAATGAGTATTCAGTAAGACTAAACATGATGATGATTACATTGCACTGTGGAAGAATCAGTGGTTGTATATGTAAGAAGCACTACATTCTTCATGTCTTCGGTTCATTTTATTTTGCATGAAAATAATCTGGTAACGGATGGTACCAAGGAAGAGGAATTTGGCTGTTATTCCAGTTCCTCTTTCAGAAGCAAGGTGATACAACACTGATTTTGACTTTACACACCCCATTTTAGTTTGCTATAAAGTCAGTTTGTGATAACATCAGGAAATACACCAGGTTAGAAATCTGGTTGCGATAATACATAAGCACCCTAATATCCTCACAATTACTATAAAACTTCAGATAATAACTTGGCATTTGGCTACATAAAACAATTAGAACTACAATTCTAACCACTAAGCTTCCAGTACAGCATGCCTCTGATTTTGAGTCCAGAACTTTAGCTGATAGAAAGCATGGCATTGTAGCAGCAGCTTGTTACAACTAAAATATACATTGTTTCTGGGAAATGTATAGTATTTTCACTATGCAATGCACATATATTCTGGACATTAGTATTACTCAGCCTTTTCTGCAGAGGTAATACAGCCTTTCGGTGCAAACAAAACAGTACCAAACTGTGATAACAAAAGCCAATGGAAACTCTAATTTTACTAGTTGTATACAAAAAGCCAAATGTTGGATCAGTGAAGACAGCTCACAATAAAAATTGTGGGACCTGTAAAAAGGTACTTTGGTAAAAAAAAAATCCACATGCTGTCTCAGTGGACTGTGTCATTTTTGAGAGGGTACATTACCTCTGACTGTGAAAGAATCACATAAATCTAATAGTCATATAGCTCTTTGACAGATCCTTTTGCCCCAATACCATATCAATAATCAATCAGAAGTGATCCTGATACAGTTGTTTGCTTTAATACATCAACTACCCTCAGCCGATTGTGCAGGGTCAAATACTCCCAAGGTAAAAGCCAAGCATCATGGCACTCTCTTTCAACACAAGCTCTCTAAAACACTGGCTTTGCTAGCAGTGGGCAACAGGTATATGCCAGTTCCTCAAAGGCAGTTCACATTAAAAAAATCAGGCACTTATAATAAGGTGCTCTGGAATAAAACACAAAATACTGCTCCAGAAGATTGTGTCCCCTCCTGAGAGGATGCATTACCTGCAACTGTGTAGCAGATACCATATCCTCACAGAAGGGAAGATGCATTACCTGCAATTGTGTAGCAATCACAAAAATGCAGTGGTCATATTACTCTTTGATAAGATGCTGTCCCTCTCCAATGAATCATATCAATAATCAATTTAAAGTGACACTATAGCTATTTGACTTCATGCATTAGCTGCCCCAGCCCTTTTATCCAGAAGTGAAATAGCACCCTAGCAGGCATCAAAAGTAGTGGCAGAATGTGACAACAAAAGCCTTAACTTGGATTTATCAGATGTATGAGACCATATGTCATTTTTCTCAAAAAAATTCACAATAAAAAAAAAAATCAAGGTCCTCAAATAAGTTATTTTGTAAAAAACACATACTGACCCAATGGAATGTTCAATTTCTTGGATGGTACAATACCTTTGAATGCAAAGGAATCACATGAATACGATGGCCATATACAACTTTGAAAGATCCTGCGCCCCTCAACAAGCCATAGCAATAATCAATCAGAACTGATCCAGTAACTGCCATTTGCTTTCGTACATCATATGTTCCACAAAAATGATACCCACAATTCAGTATACTTCTAATGTCTCACGGAGAAGAAAACAAAAAGCATTACAGCCACAGCAACATATTTCCAGTAGCTACTGTTAAACACATACATTGACCTGACCCAGACAAGCCATATTTTCATTTTATAGTTTTCGTGTAATGACCATGTGTTTTCACATGCAGCATGCTTTCTCATCACATTCCACACAAAGATATCAGTTTTCTATATACACCTCTCATGAATGACTGTGTGGAAAGTCAAAGAAAATTGGACAATAATTTATTTCATCCCCTCACTCTTGAACAAATATAACTATTCCTGCTGTTGGTTACTTGTAGAAATTCAGAGTAACTCATTTTTTATGCTTTTATCTTTCCAACTGGCTTCCTTACCTCTCATAGGATTCTATCAAGTTTGCTCTGGGTATTGCAAGGGGCTACATTCCAACACCACAACAAACCAATATAACCATTCTCTGGAAGATGCACCATTTTTGAGGAAAGGGAGCCAACTTAGGTGAGTTCACAGATCATCCAGCTTCTTACTACAAGTAGCCATTGCCCACACTCCTGGTTTCACAAAATAACCATGTTAATGACTGTTTAATAACTCATGCAATTGCTCATTGTTTTTATGTACATCTGCCCTCCCCCATACACACAGCCGCTTACAGCAACCACCTCTCATGTATGATTACCAAAAGTGGTGAAATAGGACACAAGCAGCAACTGAAACACCCATGGAGCTACCTTACTAAAAGGATGCAAAGCCTAAACAACATGTCCTATATGGACCAACTCAAAGTCCTGTCACTATACTCAGTATCCTACACACTGCTAAGAGGTGGCCTCTTGGCATGCAAGGCATCCTCCTATCCAATACTGATGGATTTACTGCATATTATCCAGTCAAATGGATTAGAAATACTCAATCTAGGGATCTAAACCTCTTCTGCAACAACTGAATGGTTGGAAGGGACATGTATATATTACAGTGTAAACTTCTGCTCATCTCTGGAACACACTCCCCATCTAAATAAAAAAAGGTTTTCCCTGTCTATATTCAAGCACAGCTTAGGAGCTGCTTCTGTCCAGGGTTACATTTTCTGTTTTACATCCATGATCCAAATCTCCTCAAATTATCTATGGCATGATCCTAGTTATTCTCCGTAGGGGTGATATATAATTACTGACCATGGGATGGGTAAGTCCAATCTCTAACCGAATAGGATAGGTCAATTTGAGTACAAAAAGCAAGAAGAAAGCACTGATGAGAGGGGCACAGCAGATGTTAAATGCCTTGGAAGAAGTCTAAAATAGGACAAAAAAAGCAGTGAATCATTAAAGCATTTACCATTATGTTTGTTTTATGTGCTGTGGGACTGTGCTGGGAATGGACTTAAAGACATTTAACATCTGCTGTGCCCCTCTCATCAGTGCTTTCTTCTTGGTTATTGAGGTGTTTTTAGCACTGAAACTCCTGTTTTCTATTGAGTACAAAAAGGGAAACTGATTAGGTAGATGTAATAATGTCCAAATTTATCAGGATTCTGATTTAAGTCTATGACCACAGAATGTATGCATCTAATACTTATGTCCTTGCTGGTATCCATGTTATTCCAGAAAGAGGCTTACCATTTTCAGAAATGGCTAACACGTGATCAATGTATAGTCTATACGTTCATCAGCATTTTCACCAGAGAGGGAGTTTCCAGTTTGAGGTTATGGGTGGCCTAATGGTAAGGTGTTTGCCTTACAAACACAAGTTGTAGGGTTTGAGTCTCACAAGGGATAATTGACTAAGCTTAAAATGGCTCGCAATGACAATTAGCTTAGTACCAGTCTATGAACCTATACATTGATCACCTGTTAGCTATTTCTGAAAATGGCTAACAGGTGATCAATATGTAGGCTATAACTTCAAACTGGAAATGGCTAACAGGTGCACACAAATGATGCTTAACAATTTGCAAGTTTTTGAAGCTGAATTTGAAACTGCACTTTGTGCAAATGTACAGAATTTAAAGAACTGGTTAAGACAGAACCATGCAGTTTTATAAGATAACATAAAATAAATTCCAGTTCAGCTGACCCAGCTAAAGTGCTCAGAAAGACATATTGGGTGTGGCCAATTAGGAAAAAAAGAGTAACCATACAAATTTATGCTGTGTAGGGTATACCAGAAATAACAGTCAAGTTACCTGAATACAGTTTTGTCAGGATTTAACAAGTATAATAAGGGAAGCCGGAGGACTTCGTTTTTTTTTTTCCAAAATTAAGGTGATTGAACTAAATCTGTCAACAAAGTCTACTTCTCCCATACCACTCATCTTGTTTGCTCAGAAATTATGGATAAAGAGAAAAATAATGGGAAAACAGGCCCACAGTCAGGGACAATTTTTAAATATTACTCTGATTCACTTAGAAATTAATTGAGCAACAGGTTTTTAATCAACATTCATTTTTTAACATTAAAAAGCATGAAACTCTGACTGCTATTACTGGCTGACTATAATCCTCAGGTGAGTTATAAGAAACTCAAAACTTTTACAAGGAACAAGGCAAAAATATGAGGCAATATGAGGCAAAGATATGAGGCACCAGCCAGAGGTGTAGCCAGTAATTTACAAAGTGCGTAGACTGGGGTCATACTGCACTGTCCTACTCTGTAAAAGTTATAGGTCATGCCAGAACACTGAAATTCCCTGTTACAACCATACTGCAGCCCCTCTCCAAAAAATATAAAAAGTATAAGTCATGAATTGGCACTGCAGTACATTACCCTCTTTAGTCATATCACATAGACAGGCTTTTGGTTGTAGTGCTGCACTACAAGTCTCTATAGCCTAGCCAGAGGACTTCACTTGCAAGGCAGTACTGTCACAAGTCTGTATGCCATATAACAGCACTCAGTCTTACAGATGTCCACTAACATGCAGGAATTTAACACCATGTGTCTATGCCAAATCACACAATAGCCAGTTCCTGAGTTAGTCCAAGCTTGTGTGCTGCATCATGGCAACTAGTCCCACAGGTCCACTTACACAAACAACAATATGCAGCACTAACAAACCTCTGAGCCACAACATGGAAAGTGGTCCACAAAGTAACATTCATCCTCTTTACTCAGACTAGCTAGGTCAGCACATACAGTAAACTGTAATATGCTACAAATGGCTAGAGTAACAACATTAATACATTTAAACCAACCAAAATAACTTATTAAAACTAAATAAAAAGAAAACTTGCATCCCTCATGTAGCCACAGCTTTCACTTATGCCAATGAATTTTACTCCAGTCTAAGAAACTGCATAATGCAAGCCATTACATCAGTACCAAATATACTAGTGAATATAAAAATAAACCATCTTGGTAGAATACAACACTAATAAGCTATGTAACAAAAGAAAAAAATAATTCAAACCTATAATAAATAAAACTTTACCCCATTCGACACTGTCAAAAAGCTCAGCAAATAGGCTCATTGCTTCATAGGTGTGTACTTGGCTAATGGCCCTGGAGCCTTAATAATCCTAGCCCATAGGATTACCCTGACATCGTGCCACCCGACCTTAGTTCTCAGTGCCACTGTCAAGTAGAGCCACTGGAGTGATCCTGAGGGTGAATTTTCTATCTCCCTTCTAGTCATCAAGATTTCTCTTGAAGAGGCCAGTGAGGCACTCCACTTGACATGTATGGGAAGTCTGTTCCATAGCATTGGCAGTCTCTGGGTTATGGACCTGTCTCTCCAGATTTTTCTATTGATTGTGCTAATGAGGTTGAGGTCTCTGGAGTGTGTAGTGCAGAGGGATTGGGTCATTGTCTCCTTCTACTCTTCCCCCATTAGGCCAATAATCAAGTACAATGCCCCATTTGGCATGTACCTCACTAGGCAACTGCAACAACTGGAGAAGCCACAAAAGTACCTCACAAAAAGGATCATGCACCTTAAACACTTGCCCCTTATATGTATAGACTCAAAAAACTCCAACTATTCTCTATCTCCTATCACCTACTTAGAGGCAATATCTGCTTGACTTACAAAGCTATGTCTGACCCAGCTCTGTTAGAAATGCTACATCTAAATAAATCCCAATCCCTCCGCACCACACCCTCCAGATACCTCACGCTTTTTACCACAATTAACAGAACATGCTGGAGGGACAGGTTCATAACCCAGAGACTGCCCATGCTGTGCAATAGACTTCCTATACATGTCAAGGAGACCACCTCATTGACCCTCTTCAAAAGAAATTTTGATGAGTAGATGGGAAATAGAACATTTACCCCGGGGATCACTCCAGTGGCTCTACTCGACAGAGGTACTAGGAACTAAGGTCGGGTGGCACAATGCCGGTGTAATCATATGGGCTAGGCTTGTAAAGGCTCCAGGGCGATTAGCCAAGTACACACCTGTAAACCTATGAAACTATGAAAAATCTGGGTGTTAATTACAGTTTTGGAGAAACACACACACACACACACACACACACACACACACACACACACACACACACACACACAGACACACACACACACACACACACACATATATATATATATATATATATATATATATATATATATATATATATATATAGTTATACATATATATATATATATATATATATATATATAAATATATATAGATATGTGAGCACTGAATTTTGTTGAAATTACATTTGTTCAAAATCTGTTTCATCAACAAAATTTGAAGGTATAAGCAGATGTTTTACAGGTGTATGAGACTGCACAGTTGTTGAGGTTGGAGAATATGCCCTTTCCCTAATATTGTGTGATCTCATAAATAATTAGCAGGAAGGTGAGGGCAGAGCCTGCACATGGGGGGTGCAGGAAGGCTTACCCCCTACAACAATAAATGTTTTTTTTCTTTTTTTTTAGCTTTAACTTTGCATGTGCCAAGGTTATTTTTCATTTGCATGAGTAGTAGCATGTCAACATTTGCACTGTTGATATTTTGAGAACAATGTTTTGATGCTGATGTTTAAATGTTTTCATAAAAGTCAGTAGACTGATACACACAAACACATGTGTATATATATATATATATATATATATATATATATATATATATATATATATATATATATACACACACACACACACACACACACACACACACACACACACACGTGCACACACACACACACACACACACACACACACACACACACACACACACACACACACACACACACACACACATATATATATATATATATATATATATATATATAGATATATAGATATATAGATATATATGTATGTATGTATGCATGTGCGTGTGTATATATATATATATATATATATATATATATATATATATATATATATATATATATATACTCCTACTTTATTTTGCTTTTGCGTCATCTTAAAAGTGCTCAATTGTATTTATTACTGCTTTGTGTAACTCATTCTAAGCCTTTTAGTTTAAGCACTTGGGCTTCAGACCAGTTGTTTTACATTAGGAAGGTTTGTGGTCTGCGCTGTGGTGGCAGGACAGGTAGCTTACATCCTTCTAAGTTGGGAACTGCTGATTGAGGGCTCAGTGTCTGTTATTCTAAAAGTGTATTAATTCTGTTTTAAGCACTTGGGCTTCAGGCCAGTTATTTTACATTAAAAGGGTTCGTGGTCTGCACTCTTGTGGGAGGAGAGGCTGGACTCTGCCCTTCTAGCTGGGAAGTTCTGGTTAAAGGCTTATAGTGCCTACATATCTAAACTGCTTCTTACTGAAATTGGTACACCTTGTTTGTGTAGCATAGACTAGATCCAGCACCCTGAATCTAGCTTTGTTTGTATAACCTGAGCACTAATCCAGGCATTCTTTAAAGTATTCAATTGTATTTATTACTGCTTGGTAGTAACTTGATTAAAGTGTAGCTATCATTCTAAGTCTTTTGGATTAAGCACTTGGGCTTCAGACCAGTTGTTTTACATTAGGAAGGTTTGTGGCCTGCACTGTGGTGGCAGGACAGGTAGCTTACATCCTTCTAAGTTGGGAACTGCTGATTGAGGGCTCAGTGTCTGTTATTCTAAAAGTGTATTAATTCTGGTTTAAGCACTTGGGCTTCAGGCCAGTTGTTTTACATTAAGAAGGTTTGTGGTCTGCACTGTAGTGGCAGAACAGGTAGCTTATATCCTTCTAAGTTGGGAACTGATGATTGAGGGCTCAGTGTCTGTTATTCTAAAAGTGTATTAATTCTGGTTTAATCACTTGGGCTTCAGGCCAGTTATTTTACATTAAAAGGGTTTGTAGTCTGCACTCCTGTGGGAGGAGAGGCTGGACTCTGCCCTTCTGAGCTGGGAATTTCTGGTTAAAGGCTTATAGTGCCTGCATATTTGAACTGCTTCTTACTGAAATTGGTACACCTTGTTTGCTGTAGCATAAACTAGATCCAGGCCTGCTGAATCTAGCTTTGTTTGTATAACTTGAGCACTAATCCAGGCATTCTTTAAAGTATTCAATTGTATTTATTACTGCTTGGTAGTAACTTGATTAAAGTGTAGCTATCATTCTAAGTCTTTTGGATTAAGCACTTGGGCTTCAGACCAGTTGTTTTACATTAGGAAGGTTTGTGGCCTGCACTGTGGTGGCAGGACAGATAGCTTACATCCTTCTAAGTTGTGAACTGCTGATTGAGGGCTCAGTGTCTGTTATTCTAAAAATGTATTTGTTCTGGTTTAAGCACTTGGGCTTCAGGCCAGTTATTTTACATTAAGAAGGTTCGTGGTCTGCACTCTTGTGGGAGGAGAGGCTGGACTCTGCCCTTCTGAGCTGGGAATTTCTGGTTAAAGGCTTATAGTGCCTGCATATTTGAACTGTTTCTTACTGAAATTGGTACACCTTGTTTGCTGTAGCATAGACTAGATCCAGGCCTGCTGAATCTAGCTTTATTTGTACACTGCTTGTTTGTTTGCTTGTTATTGCCCTGAAACGCTAATTCCACCTAAAACGCGGCTTTTCAGTGCTTCTGTGGATCCCTAGTGATATCTGCATTTCTTACTGTACTTATTTGCTTGTTTCACTTGAAAGAAAGTTACTGTTTCTCGTTCTTGCATTTAAATTACCTGAAACACATTGCATTTAAGTTACTTGGCACTTGCTCACCAAAGCAATTATACAAGTCAGCACTAAAATATTAAAAGCACTACACCCTCACAAACTCCCCTTGAGTACCTTGTTCTCCTTTGGCCCTTTTTTTCAATTATAAAGGAATTCCCAATACTATTTTAGCATGTCCAAAGGTCAGTTGTCAAGCTCCACTTCGGTCCAGCTGGTGAATCTCGGAATCTTGAGGCAATGTTACAACTGCCTCATGTACACAGACAACACTCTCCTCCTCCCAACAAATTCCAACACATGTGAGAGATGCAACCATATAGCCATACTGGAGGCTAAGCTCTCTCAACTCAGTACTGGCGAAACCATTCAGGAGGAGAAGGAAACCACACTCACTACAATTCCAATCTCACATAGACCTACCACAACAGCAAACCAAACACATAAACACACAAAAACATACTCGGAGACTCTAAATAAAAATCCGCCTAAGCAGCAGAGACCTCCAAAGCAGACAGCCAAGCAACCGCTACCACAAAACAAAACTCGTGCAACACATAGCTCACAAAGCCAGTGTGCCAAACAGTCACAGCCCTTAAGGCTAAACAACACACCTGATACACTTGTAATAGGTGACTCTATCGGCAGGCACACTGATGTCACGCTCACCAGGCTGAACAAGGAGAAGGTCACGGTGAGCTGCCTGTCGGGCGCTAGGATCTGCCACATAACACAATCACTCAGGTCACTCCAAGGCAAGTACAAATATGACTCAGTCATTGTTCATGCTGATGTGAATGATCTGAGACGTACCTCCCTGGACTACATGAAAAGAGACATAGAGGAGCTCTCTGAGCATGTAGCCCAGGCCAGTATGACCCTGACCTTGAGTAGCATCTTACCCTCACCAAGAATGATGCCACAATATGAAGACAAGATGATCAATTTCAACAATTGGCTTAAGTATTGGTGTCATTCAAAGGGGATCCAATGCCTGTCAGCCTGGGATGACATGCTCGACAAGCCACGATGCTTCGCTAGGGATGGCTTGCACCTGTCACCCCTGGGCTTTCAGATAATGGCAAAGGCTCTTGCTACCCCCATAGTGCCTTTTTTAGGCAAGGCTCAAAAGACAAACCCACCTCCATAGGTATCACAAGGGATAAGAAACTAAGAGTAATGCTACTCAATGCCAGAAGTCTAAACCACAAGATGCACGCACTCAAAACTCTCCTTAGCATGGAGAACATTGATATCTATGCAGTAACAGAAACCTGGTTCAAGGCTCCCGTGAGCACCCCAGCACTATCAGTTTATACCTCATACCATGCTTTTCGGCCCCAAAACTTGGACCGTACTACAAAAGGAGGGGGAGTATCAATATTCGTCAAAGATACCCACACCTCCAGGTTGGTGGCACAGCACGAAGCATCAGAGTCTATCCATGTGCAACTAACAGTGGGTAAAACTGCCTTCCAGTTTATAGCCTGCTACAAACCACCCTCCCAAACACAGGAACCCCACTCGGCCTTCCTGAGAACGCTGGAAAATATGAAAGTCTCTCCAAACACCATTATATTGGGCGACTTTAACTACCCAAACAGAGACTGGGAGCATTACTCTAGCTCCAACACCCTAGCCCAAAGGTTCCTAGAATTTATAAACTCAAATGCTATGGAACAACATGTTACCACTCCCACAAGAGGGGAAAACATACTGGACCTGATCATCACCAACATGGGGACTCTCTGCTCCAGACCAGAAGTGTATCCTTCACTGGTAAGATCAGGCCATAAACTAATCTCACTGGATATTCACATCCCGACTCCACCCCCTGCCCTGGAAACCACAGTGAAAAACTTCTCTAAAGCAAATTTCACACTCCTCAAAACTGAGGTGGAATCCTTCAAAGCCCCCGGGCCTGTGAAAAATATGGCCCAGACCGCAGAATCCTTTATAAATGCATTCTATGAACACCTTCAGGAATACATGGATTATGCAATCCCAAATAAAACCAAGACCCATTCCTCCAAAGGCAGACGTCCTGTCTGGTGGACCCCAGCCATAAACAAACTATACAATAGAAGGAGGAAGCTACTACATGATAGAGCAAAATCCCAAAAAGGGAAGGCATCTCTGATCAGTATTAGCAAAAAACTACTGGCACTCATAAAATCGTCTAAGGCCAGCTTTGAGAGAAAAATTGCACAGGACACTAAGGATAATCACAAGGCTTTCTTTAGTTATGTTAGGAACCTGGGTGGGAATTCCCAGATATGCTCAGAATTAGTCAAAAATGACAAAAAATACACCGAACCCAAAGACATTGCCAACATCCTAGCTGACAGGTTCAGCGCAAACTTCTCCCCCCTCCCCACCAAAAGGGCAAATATTTATCCCAGCAGAGTGCTGCCCCACTGACATCTCAGATGCTCAGGTAAGAGCTGCCCTCTCCAAAGCAAAAAAACACAGCATCAATGGGACCAGACGGTGTCCCAGGCTGCGTCCTACCTGAACTCCAAGAAGAGCTAAACCCAAACATAAAACTACTGTTCAATCTCAGCCTTACTACAGGATATGTACCCAAAGAGTGGCGTACAGCAACAATGGTCCCTCTCCACAAAGGTGGTGCCTCAACGGATCCTGGAAACTATCACCCCATAAGCCTGACTAGCTTGGTCTGCAAAGCTATGGAAAGGATCATCATGGACCTCATAAATAAAGATATTGGGGACCTACAGACACTGGATCCTACCCAGTTCAGCTTTGTTAAGTGCAGATCCTGCCTCTTAAACCTGGTTGATTTCTTTGAAACAGTCACCAAGGCCATTGACGAGGGGAAGGTGGTCCACACAGCCTACCTGGACCTCGCAAAAGCCTTTGATACAATACCCCACTCGGGCATTATAGATAAGGTCACCAGCTTAAATATAGGTTCATAGGTTCATAGGTTCATAGGTTCATACTAGGCTATCTGCCCTGGGGCAATTATAAGCCTAGCCTGATTCTGTATGGCTTACGCCACCCCTTGATTTGAGTATACTGTGCCCTTTTTAAGGTTTAGTTTACTGTGCCTCTGTCTAATAGTGACACTGGAGTAATCCCTGGGACAAACCTACGATCCCCCATCCACCTATCGAGATTCTTCTTGAAGAGATTCAGTGAGGTGCTCTGCCTCACATGAACTGGAATTCTATTCCAGAGCGAAGGGAGCCTCTGGGTTATGAACCTGTCCCTCCAGCAAGTTCTATTTATTTCTGTGCTGAGGTTCAAGTCCCTCAAGCATGTGGCTCTAAGGGATTTAGATTTACTGAGGTGGAGCATGTCCATTAATTCTGGATTTGACATAGCTTTGTATGTCAGGCATAGATCGCCTCAAGTAGGCGGTATGCAACCGAGTAGAGCTGGAGTTTTTTAACCAAGCAGCATATGGCATCTGTTTGAGACCCTTGATCCTCTTGGTGAGATACTTTTGGGGTCTTTCTAATTGCTGCAGGTGTCGGGTAAGGTACATCCCAAAAGGGGCATTGTATTCTATGATGGGCCTGATGAAGGATGAATAAAGGGGCACGATTACCTCTCTTGATCTAGATGTGAAACCCTTCATGATGAGGTGGGCTATGTAGAAGGTCCTTCTAACCACTTTGGCAATGTGTTTTTCAAAGGAGAGATTGCTATCAACTTGGGTCCCCAGGTCCCTAATAACTTTCTCTGTACTTAATGGGTTTCCGCCTATGTGGTAATTTGTGGGCACATTGTTTTGCCACAGGGTATGACTATACATTTTTGGCATTTAGCTTTAAACCATGGTGCTGGCACCAGTTATCTGTCTCTGTGAGACCTTTTTGAAGGATGTTTGTGTCAGCTGGAGAGTCGATTATGTCGCCCAGTTTGCAGTCATCTGCGAACTTGGTGAGCCATAGTCCTTCCACGTTTGCCTGTACCTCGGAAAAGTATATACCGAACAAGAGTGGTCCCAGGACAGAACCCTGTGGGACGCCACTTGTGACCGGTTTCGAGTCTGACATGGCTCCAGCAACTCTCACTCTGTGGGTTCTGTCGTTGAGCCAGTTTGCGGCCCATCTTGTGACATAGGGGTTTATATGTAAGCTGGATAGCTTATCTATGATGCCCGAGTGGGGTATTGTGTCAAATGCCTTTGCAAGGTCCAGATAGGCTGTGTGGACTACCTTCCCTTCATCTATGGCTTTGATGACTGTTTTGAAGAAGTCAACCAGGTTCAAAAGGCAGGATCTGCCCTTGACAAAGCCGAACTGGGTAGGATCTAGTGTCTGTAGGTCCCCAATGTCTTTGTTTATGAGCTCCATGATGATCCTCTCCATAGCCTTGCAGACTAAGCTAGTCAGGCTTATGGGGTGATAGTTTCCAGGGTCCGTAGAGGCTCCACCTTTGTGGAGTGGGACCACAGTTGCTGTACGCCATTCTGTGGGCACATATCCTGTAGTGAGGCTTCAATTGTATAGCTGTTTTATTTGAGGGATTAGTTCCTCTTGGAGTTCATGTAGGACGCAACCTGGGACGCCATCTGGTCCCATGGAAGCAGTGTTTTTTGCTTTGGAGAGGACAGCCTTCACCTGAGCATCAGAGATGATTGGGAGGCAGCCCTCTACCGGGATAGATACTTGCTCTTTTGGGGGGGAGGGGGGGAGAAGTTTGCACTGAACCTGTCTGCCAGGATATTGGCGATGTCTGTGGGTTCAGTGTATTTTTTGTCGTTTAGAATCAACTCAGAACAAGTCTGGGAGTTGCATCCCAGGTTCCTAACATAATTGAAAAAAGCCATATGATTGATATAAACCCCTATATCACTAGATGGGTTGCAAACTGGCTCAAGGACAGAACCCACATGGTTAGAATTGCTGGAGCCATGTCAGACTCCAAACCAGTAACAAGTGGCATCCCCCAAGGCTCAGTCCTGGGGCCTCTCTTGTTTGGTATATATTTCTCGGAGGTACAGGCCAACATGGAAGGACTGTGGCTGACTAAGTTCACAGATGACTACAAACTGGGAGCCATAATCAACTCTCCAGCCGACACAAGCATCCTCCAAAAGGGCCTCATAGAAACAGACAACTGGTGCCAGAGCCATGGCCTCAAGCTAAACGCCAAAAAGTGTATAGTCATCCCCTTTGGCAAAAACAAAGTGCCCAAAAATTACCACATAGGTGGTAATCCATTAAGTAAAGAAGAAGTAATTAGGGACCTGGGGACCCAAGTTGATAGTAATCTCTCATTTGACAACCACGTGGCCAAAGTGGTTAGAAAAACATTTTATATAGCCCACCTAATCATGAAGGGATTCACATCTAGATCAGGGGAGGTCATCGTGCCTCTTTACTCATCCCTCATCAGGCCCATAATTGAGTACAATGCCCCTTTTGGGATGTACCTTACCAGACACCTGCAGCAACTGGAAAGACCCCAAAAGTACCTCACCAAGAGGATCATAGGGCTCAAACAGATACCATATGCTGCCCGGTTAAAGAAACTCCAGCTCTACTCAGTGGCATACCGCCTGCTCAGAGGCGATCTGTGCCTGACATATAAAGCCATGTCCAACCCGGAATTAATGGGCATGCTGCACCTCAGAAAATCCAAATCCCATTGAGCTACTCGCTCGAGAGACTTGAACCTCAGCACTGAAATAAATAGGACATGCTGGAGGGACAGATTCATAACCCAGAGGCTCCCTTCACTCTGGAATAAAATCCCAGTCCAGGTTAGGCAGAGTCCCTCATTGACTCTCTTCAAGAGGAATCTTGATGAGTGGATGGGAGATCGTAGGTTTACCCCGGGTATCACTTCTGTGTCACTGTTAGACAGCGGCACAGTATACTAA